>NC_136938.1:18948080-19083080 GCF_949987615.1 Pollachius pollachius | reverse complement strand
CAGATGTATTTTTACCCAGGTAATAGTTTCAGGGAAGATTCCTTCAGGCAAAAATAATTCCTGAATTAAGGGTTACTTAAGAAAAATAAGAAACATGTTCCGAATTGAGGAATTGAAATGCACAGGAATGGAATATTCAAGATGCCGAGTAGTCTTTAAAAATATATATATTTACCATTATATAGATTGCATTATATATATAATAATGCAATCCATACATTGATCACCCGGCTGTGTATTGCCTGCCATTCAAGTTGTTAGTATTGAGTCCTGCTGCCCTGTAAAAACATAACTGCATAGACATGCGCTGTATAGACATGCAGGGGGCTAAGCTCGTATAAGGTGTGTGGTGACTCCAGGGCTGAATACTTGAACGGGGCATGTCAGTAGCTGCTGTATGGCGTTGTCAATATATCAATAGCCCACAGAGTAGTGATCCTGAGCATGAAGGCCTTTTTCAAAAGAACATTTAAGTACATTTGCTGAGAATTAGCTGACTTGTGTAATAACTGATGGGCCATATTGACTGTGATCCAGTTTACTGTTGTCAAATCAATGCTGCTGCAATGCAAGTGCGACTACTTTTAAACAAACTTAACAGGCAGAGGGAGTGCTCAGAGGGCACTGAAGGGAAATAAAGAAGATTGATGGCCTTTTTATTATCTGTTTTTTGCTATCTTTCCTTTGTGTGTTACTTACAAACGGCATTATGGGATATCCAATGTTTGGACTTCAATGCTCCTAAATGGCCTGCTATATCGAGCTGAGGCTTTTAAGGCGGTTACAGGGGATTTCTGACTTTGAGTTGGCATACAAATACAAAGAGTTGTGGGCTCAGGAAAGTTTTAAATATTTATGATTCCTGTGTTGCGATTAAAGGGTGGCAGAGGTGAAACGCGGCTCATTTTAGTGCACAACCGCAGCTTGGGTCAGTTGTGTGTGTGTGTGTGTGTGTGTGTGTGTGTGTATGTGTGTGTGTGTGTGTGTGTGTGTGTGTGTGTGTGTGTGTGCATGTGCGTGTGTGTGTGTGTGTGTCTGTCTGTCTGTGTGTGGTGTGCATGTGCACACATGCTTGCAGAGTCTTACTACATCTAGAAATATTTGATTTCCCGTTTGTTCACGGATAGTTACTGATGACATATTCATAATCACTTTTTATTATAAACTACCTCACTTTAAATAGTAGCAAACCGTTTATACCAACTACTATTGTTACTACCTATAGAAACAATGATTCATGACTAATAATAAAAAGTATTATGATGTATACAGTATATACTTTATATTTTATGTTTAGACATTAGTATTATTTTCTATAGATATTTTCTCTCTCTCTCTCGCTCTCTCTCTTTCTCTCTCTCTTTATATATATATATATATATATATATATATATATATATATATAAACACACACACTTATCTATACATATATAAATATAAATTTGATATATTTAAATGTATATTCATATGTATATATTATTTAATGTTTTCAGACTGATTGTTGACAACCAAACAGCACAGGGCAGCAGGCAGATACCGCCCTCTTTGTCTGCTGCCGTTGTAACTGCGTGTCAGCGAATGTAATTGTTGTAAGCTCCTATCGAAAAAAACGCTGCCGTCCCTTTAAGTGCTTCCACCAATTCTGATGGTGTGGTGATTTACATATCCCATCCTCTCCTCCCCCTTTAGGAGAGCTGAGCGAGGATGTGGAGGCTGCTAGTGAGACTACCACAGACCAGGAGGACCAAACCAAAGACAGAGAGAGTGGGGGGGATAAGGACCTCACCAAAGGGACAGGTAAGGCCTCATTTTACCCTCAACACATTAGGGAACCACTGCAAACAGGAGACACGTGGCCTAAACCTGATATCTGCTGAACAACATGCTTTTGCCTCATTTAAGTATAGACATTTTTATCCAAATATGGAGTGCTTTTGAAGTATAAGGCTCTCTTAGAACTCCTCAAATCCAATTTTGCTCCACATTTGCAGAAAAAAGGCTATTTTTACTGGGAGCTTCTACACATTAAATCCCATTAGTTATAATGTGACCGGGTGATCCAGGTTTTGTTTTTTCTGAATGGGGCACTGGAGGACTCTCTGTCTTTACTTAAACACACACCTGCACAGTTTGTGAAATGATTACCCCCTTCTCAACTTCTCTTTGCAGTGTGTCACTTTACTGCACACACATGCACGTGTAGTCAGGCACTCACACACACACACACACGCACGCACACACACACACACACACACACACACACACACACACACACACACACACACACACACACACATACACACACATACACACACGCATACACACATACACAACTGTGTTCCTTATTAGACTGGGCTATTTTTATCCCTAGCATTTCCTCATTTCAGGTGCAGATGTTGACTTTCATGTAGGGAGGCGGGGCTTGGGATGAGGGGATATACTATGAGAGTTTCAGGCCTTTATACTACTTCCTAAGGATTACTATTACTGTGTTCTGTCTACACTACTATTTATGGTTAACAAACCTGCTTTATACTTCATTATGTTCATGTTATGGATTTGATATGGATTTGAGTTGAAGTTGGCAATGTTTGCCATAATGGTGAAATACTAATTTGCACAATCCCTGGCCAACCAGGGGCTGTCAGCAGTTTGCATGTATAAAGTTTGTTTTGAGGACCGTGCCTGTGGTGTTCTATATGCTATTTTGCAGAAATTGCAATTATGCAAGAGTTTTTTTCAGGATATTTGCATGGAACCAGACAAAGTTGCAGACAAAGTTGTGGTGTTAAAAGTGTGGTGGTGCTGGTGGAAGGTGCAGTATGGACTCCCATCTGGAACCTAATGGAAACTTGTAGTGCAGTGTGTTTTACAGGAAGCATGGAGAAACGTCCTCCTTTATCCTTTAGACTGGATTGCAAACTGTCCTGAGACTCACTAGCAGGAGAGATGGATAATTAGTCCTGGATTGGATGGTAAAGTGCGTTTCATCCCGACAAATAGCACTTTCACTTTACCCGTCTGCTATAGTTTCCTGGTAGTTTTTGGGTTTTGGTTTTTGCAATGGGGAAAATCGAATGTCAATGAAATGACATTGTTATTGTTCTGATTGATTGTTCTGCATAATATTTAGATTTGGAGTCGTGTTGTTAACAGATGGAAAACAATTCAGACCTTATGCACACCACCAGACTTTCCTATAGTACAGCACAAAAAAAGTTCATGGCACTGTTTGAAGCCCAGGCTTTGTAAAATGTCTTTGATATCTGAACTTCTATTTTAAATGAGGCAGAGTTGTTTGTGCTCTTTGAAAGGGCGACACTCCTCTTTGATGGAAGAAATAATCATATGCATGCCTGCCTGAATATGGCTAAAAGTATGTTTTAGCACATCAAAATAAAGCACTTTAAAAAGCATTAAAATGAGCTGGCCGATTAATAATTCAGTCATACCTGTGGTGTTCAGGAAGACGACGCCTCGCATTAGGATTCCTCCTTTTTGAAAGGCATGCAATTTGATACAAGCATATTCAGTTCCTTTCCTCCCCTCTGTCAGTCGCTAATCACGAAAATAAGTGTGTTTCTGTGTTTTCACAAAGGAAAGATGTGCTTGCATATGAAATATTTACAGCTTCCCAGCAGCTTATTAGAAACGCTTAGTTAAAAATAGCGTGTGCATTAGGGGGAACCAGGTCTAGGAGTTATGTTTGATGTCAGTGAAGAAGGTGGTTAAGTAGGTTGGAATGGAAGGGTTTGTTGGGGGGAGAGAGTGGGGGGGCGGCGTTGTCAGCTGAACGAGAAGGCAGTCATATTTTAATGGAAAGCCCCTCTTTTTTTCCACTCTAAACTTTGGATTGAGGGACACGATGCCCTCTCAGAGGAAGTCATCTCACGAGGAAGGGAGCAGAGAGGGAGGTCCCAAAATGCGATTTGGTAAACAGTAGAACTCTTGTTTTGCTGGAAAGCTCTCTCTCTCTCTCTCTCTCTCTCTCTCTGGCTGGTGCCTGCGCTGGTGACGGTGTGTGAGAGCATCCAAGCTGATGCTATTTGAAGAACCCTACCTGAGATGTGCTGGTGAGGCTGTCTAACGTTTGAAGGTCCATCATTAAAACTATTCAAGTCTTTCTTCTCATCCCTGTCAAGCAACTATCGTGAAACAGAGTGTGGCAACGTCGTTCCTTTACAAATGACAGTCATTGTCAGACAGGGACATTAGCGTAACACAGAAGAAAAGCTTTTCCCTTATTTTAAGCCACTGTCAATCTGAGGTTTTTTTTGTCTTTGTCTTTTCAGTGTCACAGCATCTCATTAAAATCATTTAGAAATGCATCAGACGCTCATGTAGAATGCAGATATATTCTTCGTGTCATCTCCTGGAAGATGCCTTCATTTTTTGGTTGCTTTTTTATTCATTACCGAGATCACACACATTCTACATTTGTGTAGACCCCGCACGCGCCGCATGAAAACCTATTTACACTGTATTTACACTGCAATGTCTTCACGTTTGAGTTCACCGGATGCTAATCTAAGTGTATACAAATAATCACCTATAACCATGTGAAGAATACATTTAACTTTGGCTTCCACCAAAATGTAGCCTGCTTCCCAAATAAGTAATCCAGAGGGTCATTTATAATGCTAATAATGAAATATTCATAAATAGCCAACTGTGAGCGTTTCTCCTCTCCGCTCCTGTCTTGTTCACCTAGCTGAGACAGCACTGATGAGATGGGGGGGGGGTGGGGGCGGGAGGTCTGCACAGGAAAGGGAATCCATATTTGTATGAGGGTTGGATGGTGTATTGAAGCATTGGCTGATCTCAACGCGTAAAGGACTAGCCGGTAAGGTTAGAGGCTGGTCAAAGCCATGTAGGATAGGAGACCAGTTGATGTACTTCAGGTCCACAAATTGATTTTGATAGGTTCAAAAGTGAACGTATGGGAAGGTTAGCATTGAAAGTGGCCCGTGTACTGTACAGGGAGGGAAGGAGAGGGGGGGGGGAGGGGTTCTATGTGTTCTTGGAGTTGGATATGATTGCCATTCACCGCAACTGAGCTTTATGAATAATTCCTCTCGTACCCTGTTGTTGGACCTTGAATACAAAGCCAGCGGGACATGACATTACTATGTGTCGGCCGTAATCTTCCTCGGCTCTCGCCAATAATACAATAATGGATATATTTTTTGTTTTGTATTGTAAACGGGACAAACTAGGCAATTGTATAATTGATCAAGTTAAACACTTTACACAAGCAACAACTAATTATGCCAAAATGTGCCGGATACCTTGTATCTGCCTTCTGCACCTTTATCTTTATTTAGTTTATACAAGTGTTGGGTTGTCCAGTTATATTATTCTTCCGGGGAGATATTATAGAAATAATGCTGAATGACCCTGAAAATTGAAACTATAAACGAGTGACTTTATACATGAATATGTATGATATAAGCACAGTAGCAACATATCATATGTGGTGAAATACAAATCTAAACGGGAGGCCAGTCACAGATAGCACAAAATAGCACATGCTAGCATTCTTATAGCGCAACACACACAACAAGGCAGTATCAAGCCAATACAAACAGACAGTTTGCATTCTGTATGTATCATAAGAACCGCTTCTGTCTTTGTTATGAATGCAGATGAGCAACCCCTAGATGCTGCGCAACGGCACTGCACTCCCTTCTTCAATGTCCTACTTGATGTGGCTTCGGTATTGTGAGCCCTAGGATGACCATAATGTGTGTTAAGTAAAGCAAAGAGCAGAGATGGTTGAGGATTAAAACCAGCCAAGACAGGACAAGGTCAGACTTATTCTACACATAAATCCCCCAGCCCTTGACGGTGACGATACCGTTGTTGCTCTCTTTACTTAGTTCTCGTTCCAATACATGGCCGGTGCGGCAAACAGGGCGGATAGAGTGTTTACATATTCATATCATGTCCACTGAGTATGTGTCATCCCGCAAATTATAATTCCTTTTGTCTTTGAAGATAATAGACCATAAATTGTCCTTGTTTGCGAGCCAACTCTGTGATGGCGCAGTGTTTATGAGTCTTTGCAGCCAGCCACCGCCGGTGTAATGGAGCAGCACTATGGGGCTGCTTCTGGGGAGTGTCCTCTAAAGGTGAACGCCGTGTCAGCCTCTTGTTCGGCGCCCGCCAAGATTAATAACACCGCAGCTAATTAATATCTCCTCCTATTCCTTTCTTTTTTCATTTCGAAATCGTCCTTATTGCAATCGTGCCTCCCAGGCATTCACACCACCGCAGACTGGGAGAAAAAACACACACACACGCACGTTCATTTCCTCTCGCTCCTTCTCTTGACAGTGTATTTTCCATTCAGGGAATTATTTTATTAGAGGCGCACATATATATATAGGAAATTCATCAAGGTGCAAGGCATAAGTAGTTACCTCATTCCTTTGAATTAAATTGAAACATTTAGTTGCGCGGGACTCCAGGGAATGTCTATATATACATAAACTGTTTGCAGGAGAAAAGGGTCGGTGCAAGTGCATGATTGCACATAATGTGAGTGTCTTATAGCAGTGGGCGGAGGGTCTCCAATTAGTGGGTGACTTTCTAGGGGAGTAGAGGTGAGCCTGAAGGAGGTGAACTCTGTGTTGCGCTGTGCCAAGAGTCCAGGTGGCTCTCTCTGCAGAGAGCAGGCCAGACCATTCTGAAGTAGGCCAGACATAATGTGGCGCATCACAGTCTAGTGTAGGCAATACAGTGAGGGCAAGATTGAGGGGCTCGATAGCCTGACCCACATGGATGGACCTCAGTGTGAGGTCTGTCTATGAGGTCCATCCATGGCCCCAGAGGCTGCCAGAGCACCCTGTTACTTTCTGGAAATAAATGGCTGGGCCGAGTTCTGGGATATGGAGACACCCCCACTGGTCAAGTCCTATGAATGAACAACACCGGTGTCGGATGAGGGTTGAAGACTCCTGCTTCATACCCCGCCAACCTCTCCTCGCCCCCACTTCCCTTGCGTTAGGGATAGTTTTCCCAGTTGAAATGTCAACACTGAATGTCAACTCCCTCCTCATCAAGGACAAAAGAGAATACGAATGGTTGGAGATGGTCGAAGTCAGAGGACCTTAGTTTGTTCGGAGGCTGGTCTCGAGCAGGGGGGGCTCCTCCTCTTGTTTCGGGACCGGACCCTGAAAGCATGAGGCATCTGTGATTGCTTCTGAGACCAGGGCGGAGTGTGCTGACAACCTTTCTGCTGGCGGAGCAGTGCAGCTCAGCTCTGGGAGGTGAGACAAGGTGCCAAAGTCCAATTCACTTACGGGACTCGACAGCACAAAAGCCCCTGGTTTACGGAAAAGGGTCATGAATTAATAATCACCTAATTGACTCTTGCTTTTTTTCCTTTCCCCCCCCCACTCTCTCCGGTTCTGCCTTTTGTGCTTTCAGACGAAAGCCCATTCGGTGTATCTGTCAGAAGAGGTTTGGTGTGGATGGGACTTCTGTGTTTAATGGGCAGGCAGGAGGGACAGAGACAAGACCCCTGACATACACTAAGGTCACGGGCAGGACTCCCTAGAGGAATCCATGTGAATGTGGTCCAGCGTCACTAATACAGTGTATCTTGCATTTTTCTTTTGGCCTGCACCCCTTGACTCATATTTCAGATACCTCAGAGTCTCCAGTGTGAGGTCAGGCTAAGTCAATCAATAACAACTACCAGCAAGAATAAAGCGGCATCTAAGAGAAGCTCACTTTTTATAATGGTTGGACTTGAAATGCTTTCCTTTTACATTTCTGATGCATGGTAGCCGGCAAACTGCAGCCTTGACAAACTAGACTCTTCTAGCTTCTAATAGTGTCAAGGATATAACATAAAAGACACTTGAATTAATACCATAGTATTAAAGGAGGCAAAACTCCCCATGTGCATCCAACCCTATTTTCTTCTACTACTATTCTGTATCAATGTGTGAAGACTGAGTATCTTGTGTATGGAGCAGAAAAGAAGACGAGTCCACATTTACAGTGATACCATCACCCTGTATTGCACACCTTTTCGTTCTGGTATGCTCCCAGACTATTTTTCATTACTCTTGACAAGGAAAAACAGGAAACAGTAGCTGGATTTTAGTCACGGATCTGGTGACAGAAGTGGGTTTGGGATTCTGAAGAGAAAAGCAATTGATCAGATTTATGGAGTCCTAACTGTCCGTGAAAAGGTCTCTTTTCTCTCTTTTTGTCTGTCTCCCTCTTGCCCCCCTACTCTTCCTCTTCCTTGAGCTCTATTTATTACTTTACACACACAGGCGCACACATACACGTACTCACACACACATGCAGGCAAGCAGACACACACACACACACACAAAACTTGGGCAAATGTTCTCTTTGTTTCTTTGGGACATAGTGGTCTTTCTCACGCATACACACACATTTCTTTGCTGCATGTATGTATGTATGTATGTATGTATGTATGTATGTATGTATGTATGTATGTTTGTATGTATGTATGTATGCATGCATGCATGCATGCATGTATGTATGCATGTATGTATGTATGTATGTATGTATGTATGTATGTATGTATGTATGTATGTATGTATGCATGTATGTATGTTTGCATGCATGTTTGTATATAGATATGTACAGCTTATTCATCTACACCAGTTTGTGAGTAGAACTCATGAGCGTTCGTGTGAGCCTCACAGCACTGTCCCGCCAATGAGTCTGAGCGAAGGGTGTGTGTGTGTGGGGGGGGGGGGGGGGTAGGAAGTAAGAAGTGGAGAGTGGACTCGGACGGGGGAAGAAGGAAGTGCCAGGGCCAGTGCCCATGGCGGAGAGGTTAACGTCAGCGAATGGGAGGTTCCTTTTGTTTAACATTTCCTTTGTTTATTGGTGGATGTGTTTAACGGGATTGGCTGTGACTGGACCTTAATGGGGCGTCTCTGGGAGATCCAGCAGCAGGCTGCTGTGTCCGACGCCAAGGTCCCCCACTGGGTAATCAGTTCAGCTGCCCCTGGCCTGATTGGAGCTGACACTTTAATGTCTGGAGCAGGAGCATGGTCAGCCCTTCTTAACCTGACCCCCGCCCCCACTCACTACACACACACACACACGCACACTGCCACCACCACCAAAGCCCCCCCGCCCCCCAAGCAATGCCCCCTTTTCTCTCAATTTGCCCTCTCAGGACTGTACAAATTAGGCCAAATGTAACTCTTTATGGGCTTGTTAGTAGCAGGAGAAGCAGCCCTCTCACATCTCACAGTGGATGCATCCCACTGGTAGTCACTGTACCGCCCCGAAGAGGCGTTCTCACGTGGGACAACGTTTGGTCTGTTGCTGTTTTATGCCTTTTCTGTGGCCCCTTTTTCTTTATCTATATCTCTGTTTGTCTCCAGCCCAAGCTTCCCCACGTCTATGTTTATGTTTAGCTCGAAATATGGAACTTGCTATAGTTGAAGCAAGGATCTTGTGAGGCCCGGCTTCCTAAAATTATAAGCAGTCATGACAAACAGTGAATCATAGTAGTAATGTGAATACACTTGAAGTATGTGTTTCAAGTGAGATGGTTTACAGAATAGGCAGCCAAAGGTTAATAATGACTCCATATCTGGACTCTGTTTTGATTAATTTGTTTTGTTGTTACGAAACACTGTATGAGTCAAAGGGCTTTCATGCAGTATTATTCTGGTATTGCAAACGATTGAAATTGTTAGTGTGGCTTCAAAATGGTTTTCCCATCTACTCTTGTCACAGTCGATTGACAACACAGTAGAGGAGGCTTAGCCAGGTGCAATAATTCAAATTAAGTACAGACAGTTCTACGGCCCTCTGTGATGTGTATGTGGAGGAAGCGGGAGGATTTTCCTAGAGGGATCGAGCTAGAGGTCACTGTTTCACCTTGGATTTGGTACTGCTCTTTGGAACCCCTAACTGCCAAATCAAATTGTACTTTCACGTTCTTTCGAGTCATAGAGTTCTCCTTATGTAGAACTTTATGATACTGCATTTGTGATATATGACACTAGCATGACACTCAAGCACCATATAGCATAAAATAAATATAACACTAAATATTTTGAAAATATATATTTTTTTCTAAATAAAATATATTTATGAATCTACCTGTGAACAAAATACCCAGGCAAAGACTCCAAAGTGAATCGCAATAACTTGAACCTACCTAGGGACTTAAAGGTATAGAAAGCCTGTCAAAGTCTGCCTTCTTTGGTTTAATTCAAGATTGTGGAGTCCCTCGTAATGATGTGGTTACCTACACCTGTGCTTCCGTCATCTAAGATGTAGTTCAATCGTACTTTGGAGCAGACATTCCCAAGCCCTTTATACACACAGACGTATTGATTAGCCTGTTGCTACACTGCACAGTGTCCACATTGTAATTACATGTCTTGTCTCCCCTCTCTATCTTGTGTGTGTGTGTGTGTGTGTGCGTGCGTGTGTGTGTGCGTGCGTGCGTGCGTGCGTGCGTGCGTGCGTGCGTGCGTGTGTGCGTGCGTGCGTGTGTGTGTGTGTGTGTGTGCGTGCGTGCGTGTGTGTGTGCACATATCCAGCATTGTCCATCCAGTTGGAAAGGGAGCAGACGGATTCTCCCATCCCTACCAAGAGGCCCTCCTCGCGGTCTGAGCCTGTTGAGAGCCCCCTCTCCTCCAAGCGTCCCAGGACCACTGAGAAGAGCACTGCGGAGCAGGTGAGAGAACAAGAGAAACATCTTCTCTTTGCCTTTTCACATCTTTGCTGTGCCACTTCTCATTTCGCTATCTTCCTTATCAGGCTTTCAAATGTGGCAAACTCACTAATCAAACAAAAAGGTTCTCCTGTCTGATCAATTGGCCCAATCTCGTTTTTAAGCCTCATACCTGAACAGCAATTAAGGGAATGAAAAGAGAGGTGCTCTTTTGCCTCAGATCTGCAGAGTTCTGCAGGATCTTTGATATGACGCACACTTGAATACATTTCATCTCTAAAATGGGGGTTGCATTTCTGCTGTACTTGCAGTGCTATTTGTGTCAAAGGTTGAAAATCAATATTGTATATGACAGAGGCAATACTTTGATGTGTGCCCAGACACAGTGCTTCTCAGCATGGCTGATTAGTCTGTGATCATAGGCACATAGCTGGTGGGGATGGGGGGGGGGGGGGGGGGGGGGGGGGGGTACATATTTACCCCTGTCATGGTGCCTTATACCGGGAAACAATTACTGCTTTGACTGGGCTTCTCTGTGAAACACCCCATTAACCGTGATGTCCTTATTTCCTCTGTGCCCATGCCATGCGACAGATGTACCAGTGCCCTTACTGCAAATTCACCAACACTGACCTGAACCGTCTCAGAATGCACGTGATGACCCAACACTCTGTCCAGCCCATGTACCGCTGTCCGCTGTGCCAGGACATGCTCAACAACAAGGTCCACCTGCAGTTCCACCTCACACACCTGCACAGCGTGGCGCCCGACTGTGTGGACAAGCTCATTGCAACGGTAAGTTATAGAGTGTGGGTCTGGCTCTGTGTGTGTGTGTGTGTGTGTGTGTGTGTGTGTGTGTGTGTGTGTGTGTGTGTGTGTGTGTGTGTGTGTGTGTGTGTGTGTGTGTGTGTGTGTGTGTGTGTGTGTGTGTGTGTGTGATTTGCCAACCTGATCTCATGGTTAGAATAGGTCTTTGGAGCAATACAATCTCTATTCCAGAGTGGTATGATGGTCAGGGCAGGGGCAGTGGTCAAAAAAGAGTGTAGAAGTTCTGCCATGATGGGACATTGCCTCACTACCTGTTCTTTTCCAGGCTGTCTGCCAGGATGTTTTTTCCCTGTCTCACATTTTCTAAATCATGACATTGAAAGATGAGCCTTAATCCAAACATTAGGAGTGCTGATGATTGACTCACTGCATGTCTTTGAGGGCCTTTGGTTTGTTGCCCTTTTTCCAGGTGGATTGTAAATATTTTATCACTTATTTCTTATTTTTCAATTCAAAAGACTTTCAGATGAGCAACGTGATATTTGAAACAAAGCCTTTTTATGATGCAACAGCTTTTATCCCATGATGCAAAGTTCAGGCATTAGAACTGATATATTTTTGTTCAAACTGAACCCCCAAAATAAATAATGAACTATAGTAAATGCTTTTTAAGATATGGTTGAGGAACTCAAACTGGTTGAACATGTAAAGAACTAAGACAGTTACAACTTCTCAAACCAAGAGAGTGTTACATCCTTGGCAATGACCTTCATTCACAAATACAACACTTCATGACTTCCACTCCTTGACTTTGTTTTTCAAACAATCTTTACTGGAAAATAACAACATTCTCTCCTGTGTAAATGTAAATATAAGCAACTGACGTGAGCTGATTAACAAAATCACTCAGAGAGAGTTTTCCTCTCCTTCCTAACCATAGGAAAGCTAACAAGTAAATAGCAAACCCATTATAATGGAGCACTAGACTGTGTTTTTTTTTCTTTTAACATAAAAATACATTGACCCACTGCAATAATCACATGCTAGAACAGAGGTAATATAAAACACATTTAAGTTGGCAACTTTTTCCCTAACCTGTGAATGTAGACGGAAAGGTACTTTATCCCTTTATTTATGTCTAGATTTGGAGTCTAATGAATTTTACAATAGCTTACTCTTATTTTTTCCAGACCATGCATAAAGATGCACTCACTCCCTTAGTCTTCATTTACCTACTCATTGCAATTCTGTGCTTTAGAGAAACCCTATGCCATCCTATTTGCTCTCCATCGCCATTCACCTTCTCTCTCTCGCCCCCTCCATCCCCTTCTCTCTCTCACCCCCTCCATCCCCTTCTCTCACTTACACTCTACCTCCCCCATCTCTCTCTCTCTCTCTCTCTCTCTCTCTCTCTCTCTCTCTCTCTCTCCCTACAGTACCTCACTCTGTCTCATGTCTGTCTAAGAGAGGGGTAATGAAAATAATTGTGCTTCATTAATTCTGAATCTGGTTGGGCGACAGCCATTTTGAACTGTGTGTGCCAATTAAGCAGTTCAAATTAAAAGGGACCTTGGTATACCCTCTGCTCTTTCCACTCCCAGCCTAATAAAGACTTGTGTAAAAACAGTCCACATAGTAATGTTCAATGTTCATCAATGCTATTATGCTTTCCCATTAGCATTTAGTTAAATTTACCAAAGATGAGATTGTTTTGTATTGACTACTATCGCTATGGAATACAAGTCTTTCTTCATTCCAAATAACCCAAGTACTAATTTAGAAGTGAAATACAGGCTTAGTGACACTCTGTAAGTCATATATTCGGTACATGCCAGGTCAGGAAGAAAATTAGCTTTTTAACAAGCGCATTTCTGCAATGATTCATTTGTGCAGTGGCTTAAATAAACTCACTTTAAATTAAATCCAGTTCAAATGTATTACATTATGTAACTGCTATTGAATACCTAACAAGAATTTAAATAACATTTTTATATTGGCTTCACTTGATTTGTTATCGTCCAAAATAGATAGCATATTATTGATGCCCATGGTTTAGATCACTTTGGTGGTGACATCAGAGATGTGGAGAGGAGAAACAGGGCAAGGTGTGTGTTGGGTTGGGGGGAGTGAATTGAAATGCAGGGTGGGGGATTGAGCTGATTATTCTGTTTGGAACGTTAATTGAAGGAAGGTGAAACTGACAGGGTCTCATCTCCCAGCCTCCTCCCATCCAAGCAGATGATTATTGTTAACTAGGGGCCTGTTAATGAGGGAACCTGATGACTTATCATCTTTTGTGGGTAAAATTGGCCTATCAGAAAGAAATGGGAAGGAAGTCAGGTTGGGATGGCAAGGATAAAGGGAGGTTGCCGTCATTCACACATGATTGACTTCAACCTTTTGGTGGTACTCCATATTTTATTTTCTCAAATTAATAATCATTGGTCCTTGAAATGTTCCAATTAAAAAGTAAAAGAGTAGAAAAATGTTTTTTTCTTTCATTTGATATTCAAAGCAGAGCTTTGTTTAACTTATTTATTATTATTTCATATTGTCTTTATTAAGGTATCTGCTTATCGAAAGATCTTTCTCCCAAACATGCTTCTTCGTTTCTGAAACAAGCTTTTCTATATATTGTTTTTCAAAAAATAGCTTGTCAAATTAAATTTGTTTCCTGGTTACTGTACTTTTGCAATAACTTTTTCATTATAATGGACTGCACATTTTATGTGGAGGAATTCTTTAATTAAGGCTTCTCAAAAGCCTTTAAAGTTTTCCAAGGTAGGCCGTTCACGCCTAAGTCACTAATTAGCTGAGGAATAACTCGATTGACAAATCACAGCCAATGATCAAAGCTGAAATCTAAGGCATGTAAAATCAAATGTATTAGTGTGTGTGTGTGTGTGTGTGTGTGTCTGTGTGTGTGTGTGTGTGTGTGTGTGTGTGTGTGTGTGTGTGTGTGTGTGTGTGTGTTTGTGTCTGTCTGTTTGTACTCTTATTTTCTAATAATTAATTTCACAACAGTTTTTGTCGATTGCAACAGTTGCCTCACCTTACAGTTTACCAATGTGGCAATTGTATTAACAAAGGAACCTATAGATTTGTTTGGATGTTTTTTCATATGCATTCTGTTGTGCTTCTTCCAGGTCACAGCAAGCGAAGTGTTGCCAGCAAGCATGTTCATACCTGTATCGGGACCAGACAGGGAGGCCCAAAGTGCCTCGCAGTCGACATCCAACGCTGAGGACTTCAAGAAACAAATGGGTTAGTACTAGTGACACTAGTTACTACTTTTTTTCGACATTACGATTTGTTTTACCAATGCTGCATTTATGAACTGCAAGTCTTCAGCTTGTTTTTTGCAACTGTGAATAAACAACATCATATTATATGCAAAAGATACACATACAAGTATGTGTGAAAACATAGGATACATAGACACATTTACACTAAACAACTTACATTTAAAACTCATATTTCTTATGACTTGAAAATGTTATTATCATAATAACTAGTCTATTTTAATTGAGTAGATGCCTTATGAATGTCCTTCTTTATTGACAGATGCATCAGATGCGGAGCCAGAAAAGGGGGTCTTGCCAACCGAAATTGGTGAATCTCACAAGTTACCTTTGGATGAGCAACAGACAGGGAGGGAGGATGCCACAGGATTCCTATGCTGGAAGAAAGGCTGTAACCAAGTCTTCAAGTCTTCCAACTCCCTACAGCAGCACTTCAACGAGGTCCACAATAAGAGGCCCCAACTGCCCGTTTCGGATCGCCATGTCTACAAGTACCGCTGTAACCAATGCAGCCTGGCGTTCAAGACGGTGGAAAAGCTGCAGCTCCATTCTCAATACCATGTGATCAGGGCAGCCACGATGTGCTGCCTCTGCCAACGCAGCTTCAGAACCCTGCAGGCCTTGAAGAAACATTTGGAAACCAGTCATCTAGAGCTGAGTGAATCTGACATACAGCAGCTCTATGGCGGCTTATTAATGAATGGAGATCTCATGGTCATGGGTGACCCATCCCTTGGAGAAGAGCATGGAATCCTCGGGGACGATGACAAAGATGGAGAGGAAAGTGACCTGGAAGAAAAACAAAGCCCAACCGGTAGTGACTCTGGCTCGTTGATGGAAGATTGTGGATCTGAACCTAAGCGAGCCTTGCCATTCAGGAAGGGCCCCAACTTTACGATGGAGAAGTTTCTGGATCCATCTCGCCCCTTTAAGTGTACTGTATGCAAAGAGTCATTCACACAAAAGAATATACTACTAGTTCACTATAACTCGGTCTCCCACCTGCATAAAGTGAAGAGGGCTCTTCAGGAGTCCACCACCGGTCAACCTGAGCCCACCAGTAGTCCTGACAACAAGCCATTCAAATGCAGCACCTGTAACGTGGCCTATAGCCAGAGTTCCACTCTTGAGATACACATGCGCTCTGTCCTGCACCAGACCAAAGCCCGGGCGGCAAAGCTTGAAGCAGCTGGAGGCAGCACTAACTCTGCAACAGGCGCTGGATCAAGTGCAAGTGGATCTAGTATCAACACTTCCACGCCTAGCCCCAGTCCAGCCACCAACACAACGACAAGCTCTAGCAACCACAGCTCTTCTGGATCGCATAATTCCCTTAATCTTCACGGCGGGAACCAAATGAGCCACTCCCACAAAATGGAAAGCCTAGGTAATTCTTCAATGAGTCGTTCGTCGCCGTCTGAGAATCAAGAGGTAAAGAAGAAGAAATTTGCAGACATGCTGTCCGCTAGGGGTCAACAGCAGCAGCTTCAGCAGCAGCAGCAGCAGTTGGTGCAGGCTCAAGCCCAAGCTCAGGCCCAGCTCCAACAAGAGCTCCAGCAGCAAGCTGCTCTCATCCAATCACAGCTCTTTAATCCAGCACTTCTGCAACACTTCCCCATGACAACTGATGCTCTCCTCCCTCTGCAACAACAACAGTTGCTCTTCCCTTTCTATATCCCTGGAGCAGAGTTCCAGCTTAATCCTGAGATCAACCTCAGTAGCTCGGCGCTTGGTCTGGCTGGCTCGTCCACTTCCTCCCTGCTAGAGGACCTAAAGAACTCAGCTCAACAGGCTCAGCAAAGTTGTCTCCAGCAGCAGCTAATGCATCATCATCTTCAGCAGCAGCAGCAGCAACAACAACAACAACAACAACACCACCACCAACAACAGCAGCAGCAGCAACAACAACAGCAGCAGCAGCAACAACAGCAGCAACAACAGCAGCAGCAACATCAGCAGCAACAGCAGCAGCAGCAGCAGCAGCAACAGCAGCAGCAGCAGCAACAACAGCAACAACTGCAACAGCAGGCGCACCAACAGGTTCAAGGACAGATGGCTCTGCTACAACAAAATGCTGCTCTTCTTCAACAGGTTGAGAAAAAACAGAAGCATTCTTCTAACCATGAGAAAGAAAGAGAAATGCACCGAGATAGAGACACTAGTGAAAAAAATGAGGAACTTGTCAAAAGGGACTCTATGGACAACAAGGCAAGAGAAAAGAAGGATACAGCACAGTCTTCAGTAAATACAAACCATGATCCTGGGTTCCCTCCTCCAAGGATTGCTTCAGATGCTCGTGGAAATGCAACTAAAGCCCTACTGGAGAACTTTGGGTTTGAATTAGTTATTCAATACAATGAAAACAAACAGAAAGCTCAAAGAAAGCTACCTGCACCTGGAGCTGCAGCTTCCAATGGTCCAAGTGGGATAACAAGAGTGGACCCCAGTGAAGGATTAGAGAAACTAGAATGTGAGGCCTGTGGCAAATTGTTCTCAAACATTCTGATTCTGAAGAGTCACCAGGAACACATCCACCAGGCCTTCTTTCCATTTCGATCCCTCGAGAGATTTGCTAAGGAATACAGAGAGCAGTATGATAAGCTCTATCCACTGAGACCCCCGACACCAGAAACTACACCTGCTCCTCCACCACCCCCTCCCCCACCTCCCCCACCTCCACCACCTCCACAGCGGGCACCAACACCAAATATCCCTGTCTCTGCTGCCTCCCACACACCTCCAACCATACCTCCCCCACAGCCTCAAGTTTCCATGGCACAAATGCAGATGCAAATGGAGCTTCCCCTCTTTTCACCGCTAATGATGCAGTCCATGTCTCTTCAATCTTTGCCTCAGATGTCAGCTGTTGAGCAAGGCCTGGCCTCAGAACTGGCCCAGCTTTATCAACAACAGCTCACACCAGCAATGCTACAGCAACAGCAGAACAAGAGGCCTCGGACACGTATCACAGATGACCAGCTTAGGGTCCTGCGACAGTATTTCGATATCAACAACTCCCCAAATGAAGACCAGATTAAAGAAATGGCGGACAAATCAGGACTTCCTCAAAAAGTTATCAAGCACTGGTTCAGAAACACATTGTTTAAGGAGCGCCAGCGGAACAAAGACTCACCCTATAATTTCAACAATCCACCAATAACAACTCTAGAGGAGACCAAAATTGACTCAAAACCCCCATCCCCTGAGCCTCAGAAACATGAATGCTATGGAAGTAAGAGGTCTTCTAGAACTAGATTTACTGACTACCAACTGAGAGTGCTTCAGGATTTCTTTGATGCCAATGCTTACCCAAAAGATGATGAGTTTGAACAGCTCTCCAACCTACTCAGCCTTCCAACTCGTGTGATCGTAGTTTGGTTCCAAAATGCTCGTCAGAAGGCAAGAAAGAATTACGAGAACCAAGGTGATGGTGCAAAAGATGGAGAGAGGCGCGAGTTATCCAATGATCGGTATATTCGCACTACCAACTTGAATTACCAGTGCAAGAAGTGCAGCCTAGTATTTCAGCGTATATTTGACCTAATAAAACATCAAAAGAAGCTGTGCTACAAAGATGAAGATGAGGACGGGCAATATGACAGCCAAAACGAGGATTCAATGGATCTTTCACATGAATACTATACCCCCTCTGGCTCATCTTGCCATACTCCAATGCCCTCCTCCTCAAGCCTCTGCCCCCTCCCACCCTCAACTTCGGCATTCTCCAACCTACCTTCTGCAGAGAAGGAGGAGGCATCCCCTGCCAACACGTCCAACCTGTATGATGAAAAGCCTAAACAGTTACCTGAAATGTCTGTAGATCTAAGGGAAAACCAAACTACTATCAAGCAAGAAATTATCCATCCACCCCAATCTGAGCCACAGCAGCACAGGTCTCAGCGGGAGGAGAAGAGTCAAACAACTGCTAAAGCCACCAAACATTTGTCTTCTTCCTTCTCACACCAACAGCACCAGAGTAGCTCCTCAGCTTCTCTGACAAGTCAAGCACCCTCTCAAAGCTCTCACATGAGCCTTAACCAACACCTCTCATCTGCCTCCCAGCAACTGGCACAGCAGATGATCCCTTACCAGTGTGAGCAGTGCAAGATTGGCTTTCCCTCATTTGAGCACTGGCAAGAACACCAGCAATTACATTTCCTCTCCGTTCAAAACCAATTCATTCACCCTCAATTCCTGGACCGTCCAATGGACATGCCTTTCATGCTATTTGATCCCAGCAATCCTCTCTTGGCGAGTCAGCTACTATCCGGTGCAATGTCACAGATTCCAAGCAGCTCTGCAACCTCTCCATCTACTCCCACCTCCACCATGAACTCTCTGAAAAGGAAGTTAGAGGAGAAAGCAGGCACTAGCCCAGGGGAGAATGACAGCAACAACAGTGGTGAGGAGCCTCACAGAGATAAACGCCTTCGAACTACAATTACTCCTGAGCAGCTTGAGGTTCTTTATCAAAAGTACCTTTTGGATTCAAATCCAACACGCAAAATGCTGGACCACATAGCTCATGAAGTTGGACTCAAGAAGAGGGTTGTACAAGTCTGGTTCCAAAACACTAGAGCCAGGGAACGCAAAGGACAGTTTCGAGCAGTAGGACCAGCTCAGGCCCATCGTAGGTGCCCTTTTTGCCGAGCTCTATTCAAAGCAAAGACTGCCCTTGAAGCACACATTCGCTCCCGTCACTGGCATGAGGCAAAGCGTGCCGGATACAATCTAGCTCTGACTGGCATGCTCCCTGAACAAGATATGTTGCAATTGAAGATGGATCCACTAGATATCTCAAGCTACTCTCAACTTGCAGTAGCTAACAATGATGGACAAAGCTCTTCACTGTCACCAGTGAGTAAATCCATGGATTTGTCTCCAAGGGGCCTGTTGAGCCCTTCATCCATCAAAGTTGAGGGAATGGAAGATTTTGAAAGCCCAACCATGTCCTCTGTAAACCTGAACTTTGACCCGAGTAAACTTGACAACGATGACTGTTCTTCAGTGAATACAGCCATCACGGACACAACCACTGGTGATGAAGCTAATGCTGACAATGACAGTGCAGACACAAAACCTGGCCAAAATAGTGGTGAATATATGTCTAAGACCGGGGGTCCAGCCCCCTTCATTGAAAATGATGACCAGATGTCCTCTGGCCTGGTAAGTCCTGCCACAAGCTATTATGCTAAGGACTATGAAAATGAGAATATCATTGATTACAGCGAGACCTCAAGTATGGCCGATCCCTGCTCCCCTAGCCCAGGAGCTTCAGGCAACAGGAGTATTGACAGTGGTGACCGCCCTGGGCAAAAACGCTTCCGAACTCAGATGACAAACCTACAGCTGAAACTGCTCAAGTCCTGCTTTAATGACTATAGGACTCCTACCATGCTTGAATGTGAGGTACTTGGTAATGACATTGGCCTACCAAAAAGGGTGGTGCAGGTGTGGTTTCAAAATGCCAGAGCAAAAGAGAAGAAGGCAAAGCTCAGCATGGCCAAGCATTTTGGAATAAATCACACATCCTATGAGGGCCCTAAGACTGAATGCGCGTTATGTGGAATCAAGTACAGTGCTCGCCTCTCTGTCCGTGACCACATATTCTCTGCGCAACACATCTCTAAAGTTAAGGATACCATTGGAAGTCAGCTAGAAAAGGAGAAAGAATACTTTGACCCTGCCACAGTCCGTCAACTAATGGCTCAACAAGAAATGGACCGCATTAAGAAAGCAAATGAAGTATTGGGACTTGCACAGCAGCAGGCAATGACGCAGCAAGGGATGTTTGATAACCCAGCAATGCAGGCTCTGAACCTGCAGTCTGCTTATCCAAATTTGCCAGGGATGCCACCTGTTCTCTTGCCAGGGGTTGGTAGCCCTTCTCTTCCCAGCTTTAACTCTTCAAATTCAGGTAAGGCTGACATTGCTGCTGTATCCACTGATATTAAGTACAATCTGATAATGTCATGAAAAATAATTAACTGAGCCATTAGCCATACACGCAAATGCCATTTGCATTGTCCATAACATTGCTCAATTACATTTTTTTTTATTAATAGATAAGACAATAATACGATAAAAATGAATAAGCTTGACAAGTAGATAAAGCATTGAATATTCTTTAACAGCATTAACCTATTTCTGTTTTCCTGTGTTCCAGCTTTAACTCCTCCGAAACCTACAAACATCCTGAACATGCCTGGTGCCAGTGTTCCCTCACCTAGTTTACCCACATCTGGATTACCTAGCAAGCCTTCCTCTTCATCCTCCTTGGCTTCATCCAGTCCAGCGCAGACCAGCACATCTGTCTCCCACTCAAGCCTCACGTCAACCTCAACATCTACATCCACTTCTTCAGCTGTCCCGACAGGCCCCCGACCTGATCCTCCCAAAGAGCGTGACCCTGAGAGATCAAGAGAGAAGGAGAAGCCCAAGGAAAAGGCGGAGAAGCCGGCAACACCGTCTTCAACCGGAAGCACCCCAGCTCCTTCCACTTCAGCTGCGAGTGCCAGGAAAGAGAAACCAGACACGGCTGTGCCTGCTACGTCTATGCCTACACCTGGTATGGAATATGTGGTAGATCCGGCCCAGCTTCAGGCACTGCAGGCTGCATTGGCATCCGACCCCACAGCCCTCCTCACAAGTCAGTTCCTGCCCTACTTCATGCCTGGCTTTTCCCCCTATTATGCCCCTCAAATGTCTGGAGCTCTTCAAGGAGGCTACCTGCAGCCAATGTATGGTATGGAAAGCCTATTTCCATACAACCCTACATTGTCACAAGCATTGATGGGCCTTTCACCAGGGTCACTGCTGCAGCATTACCAGCAATATCAGCAGAGCTTACAGGACGCACTACAGCAGCAGCAGAGGCAGCTTCAGCAGATCCAGCAACCCAAAGCGAGCCAAACCCCCGTCCCCTCTCAACCCTCGGGGGATCGCAAAGAATCTTCCAAAGATTCAAGCAAGACAGTGGAGCATAAAGGCAAATCCCATAGCGAAAACTCCTTCAACAATAAAGGTCCCTCGGACAAGAAAGGGATGGATGGCAAAGTTGTGGACTCCCTCGTAGACCAGTACATAGTCCCCAAGGTACAGTTCAGGCTGGCCTGCCGCAAGTGTCAAGCAGTTTTCACCAAGGAAGAAGCAGCCCTTACCCACCTTAAGTCTATCTGTTTTTTCGGTCAGTCTGTGGCAAACCTTCAAGAGATGTTGCTGCGTGTCCCCAGTGGCGCAGAGTCTGGGAGTCTCTATGACTGCCTGGCTTGTGATACCACATTGGATGGGGAGAAAGCACTCAGTCAACACCTGGAGTCGGCATTGCACAAACACAGAACAATCAAGCGGTCAGCCAGAAATGCCAAAGAGCACGCTACTAGTTTATTACCTCACTCTTCAGCCTGCTTCCCCAGTCCTAACACCGCATCTACCTCGCAGTCTGCCACTCATCCCATCAGCAGCCCCTCTACCCCGCCAACATCAACATCCACCATGCCATCCTCTGCGGTTCCTTCTTCCCTGTGTTCATCCTCTACGACACCGCTCGTCACCACAGCTGCCGGTAAACCCTGGTCCCAAGCCCCTTTCTCTAGAGCTTTAGCTGGAAAGCCCAATGCCACTCCCTCCTCTTCTTCCACCTCTTTTCCTTCAGTGTCCTCCCCTTCAACGGTTACCTCAAGTTCATTGAGCACCTCAGGAGTTCAGACCTCGATACCAACAGACGTCTTTACAGACGAGTCTGACTCTGACAGCAGTCAGAAGTCAGCAGACAGGCTGGGTAGGACAACGGAGGAGCCACAACAGCCTGGCTGTGTCAAAGACAGTAGTAGTTGTAGTAGTAATCTTGCTAGTGTAGGAACAGACTCCATCAGATTGTAAAAGAGCTTTCAGTGATGGACAATATTTAAAAAATACAAAAGACAAAAAAAACACAAACAGAAAAAAACAAAAAAAAAGCAGCAATGTTAAAATACATTTAAAAGTATACAAACCAATTTCAGAAAAAAAGATGTGTAAAGACTAACTGCAATTCCAAAGCTTGTAACCAAAAATTTTAATGTTAGTGGATTGTTTTCCCATATCAACATGCTGGTTTCATTTTTTTTTCTGTCAACTGAAATACATGATAATAATATACAAGGATAGAAATCAAAAGTCACTGCAATTATGTTTTGGGTAATGATGGAGTGAAAGCTGTACTGTATGGCAATGGACTGCCTTTGAAGTTGATATATGGCCCATAATCCCTTTTGACACAATATAAGACAATAAGCTATCCCTTTTTTGTGTTATTAATATAAATATAATTATTTTTTATTGAATAGCACACACACAAAAAAGCCAGTATGTACTGTATGGGAGAATAGTCTATCCGTTTTTCATGCTATTTAAGCATTCAGATACCAATGGCTTGCAAAGGTAATAGAATAATGTAATGTCTATTTTATTCTCAGGTCAACAGCTCACAGATGTTTTTTTTTGTTACAGAAATTCATGTTTTACACCTTCTGACTGAAGATGACCAGTTTTTGTTTTGAAAAATTCGATTTAACAACAGAAAGTTTTCAAATGAATTATCTTAAAATTACAAGTTTTTGGGCATTCAAAAAGGATAGTTAATTGTCTGATTTGGACATTTGTGCTTTAAAAGGGGGGAAATTATCAATTTCATTATCCAGACATAGGGAGCATTGCAGACACGATGGGCGACAAAAAGATTTTTGATGATAAAAAAACTTTCTGTATTTATTATAGATATGAACATTTTTGGTGTTAAGTAGATTGTTGCATTGGAACTGAATTTAACAGTATGGTAGAATGAAAAAAAACTGTGTACATTTAGCTTTTGTATTGTCCAACTTTAAGACGCTTCATTTGATGTTGTCTTGGTCATTCCAATAGACTAGATTATGGACAGGTAATTTATCTAAACTTTATTTCTGTCTTAGTCTCAGCTTCAGGGCAAATGTTCACCCAAATGCCCATCGTTGGCAAGGCAGGATCCTTTGTTTTAAATCATTTCAGTTCTAAGGATCAGTTGGTATGACACGTACTAATAAGAAAAAGGTCCTGGATGAAGTGTTCATTTTTTTTTTATGATCTTTGTGCACTTATCCCTGTCTTCACTCCTATTTCTCACTCGAAATTGTTACTCTTTTTCCGCACTTATTTTTGCTCCAACTGTTCTGTAGATATTGAGAAAGCTACTGCTCCTTATACACTACAAAACAGGTATTTTGTTCACGTAGTGTAGCTACAGTCTTTCCCAACTTTAATTTCACTTAAACTTTTATTTTATTGTCATGAATGAAAATGAAAAAAGAAACCAATAATAATTCTCACGCTTTAAACAAAAAGAAAATCCAAAGACTAAACACTTTCACCATTGGTGCATAAAGATGAGAAAGAGGCTTCTTTATACTTGAGAATTTGTTGCTGTTTTTAGGAAAGGAAACAAAGTTTAAAAAGATAAAGAGGTACGCATCAGAGTTGCCGTTCTTGCTTCTTTGCAAGCAAACAGGTGGCTTTTTTACGTAAATACCAAGAATACCAAAAACCAAAAAGGGCCCTTGTCCTGCATTGTGGAGTAGCGCCGTTACAGAGCCATTGCAGTTTGTAAGATAAAGGTTATTAATCTTTGTTTGACTTTTATGTCACACTCAAAAGTCCATTTTTTTAAGAAAATGTATAAGGTCTGGTCTTCGAAGACGTACGTTTTGCTGCTAATGTAGTATTTTGAAAGAAAAAAAGTAACTAGATGCATGATCATTTTGCTTTTGGCGAAGCTTTAACTAAAACAATAAACCAATTTCCTGCCTCTGTGACACCTTTTTCTTTCTCTTGTTGCAAAAACGGAACTTTGAAGACTGTGAATATATGTTCCAATGGACATTTTGCAGATTTTCGTTTTGAACAGACCAATGTTTAAAGCCAATGATCTATAACGTTTGTAAAGAACAGTGCATTCCAAATATCACAATGGATTTTTTTTTTCTTACGCAAGGACTGATTTTGTTGTTTTAAATTGTCATGATATATTTTTTTGCTAACTTCTAAAGTGACTGTAAGCTGTTGTGTAAATTTAGCATCATGGGTTGCTAAACAAAGTGAACTAGATATGTCATTTTGTGCTGGCAGAATACATCCATCCAGTTTAAGGTTCTTGCTCACGTGCAAGTAATAGTGGTTACCAAAAAATGTATATAATACATCTGGTACTGATGCGTCTTATGAGTTGTGTCACCATGCCTGTCAACTTGCAACTAGTCTCAGAAGGAATTTCTTTTAGGGGCCTTTTGCAAGTGGTTGCCAATTCCTTGGAAATCCACTTGTCATTTGCCCAGGAGCCTGAAGGGTGCCACTTTCGTGCAAAATAAAGGCTTACAGGTTTGTAGGGATATCTTCTTTCCAAAGCATTATGTATGGAAATAGCAGGAGGTTTTTGGAAGGTTTCCCTTGATTCAAAAATAGTATTTCACGCTTTCATGTCCAAAGAAGTCAACCACCACACAATGATGGGTATGGATATGCTTCATACCGTCTCAAAGAACACCCACTTTACTTTACATTACTTTTTACCAAAACCAATATTTAATTGTCTTTAAGAACCCTTTCTTTGGCCACAAATGTATAGCGGAGTGAAATTGCCCTATTAAATCCTTTGCGCAATCTCAGAGTTGTGTTTTAAGTGTTACGTTTTTAAGAGCAATGTGATTCGATGCTGACACCTCAGCATGCTTTTGAAATTGTATTCATTTAATGTGGAAGCTTGCCACTTCTCTTAAGTCCTGTTCTCTAAAATATTGTTCATATGTACTTTCTTATTTTTGAGAATTCTAATGTACAGTTTCTTGCTTGATTTTTGTTTAATGTTAGACATGTATATTTTTTTTTATTTTTTGGGATCACATTTTAGTTGATTACTTATCACTTAAATTAACACTAACTTGAATTGGATTGACTGAAATCAAAACTGCAAACACATTGTATTCTATGACCTGGCCACTTTATCTGTCACAATCGTTTGTAGTGTGTGTAAGTGTGTGCGTGTGTGAGTGTGTGCACGTCACGCATGCGTCTGTGTGTGTGTTTTAAGAGCCAGCATCTATTATTTTAGTAAGTACTTTATACACCAAAACCAACTGAAACACATACCTGGACTATTAGAATAAATGGCAATTTAGAAAATCAAAAATTTAAAATAACGATAAATGAGTAGAAAGATAATACAGAAGCACTGAGCAGTTTTTACTTTAATTGAGAATACAAATGTGGCCAAAGCTTTATGCAGCTGAAACAAAAAGAACAAAAAGAGCCGTGCCCAAAATGATTATGTGTATATTTTATTGTGGCACAATAGCTTTCAGTGGATACTGAAATCCACTGTCTCAAAATTGGGAGACTTGATTTAATGGACATTTACAGAGCAAGTAAGGACAAGGGTTTCCTGTAGAGGTCATTTGTTTGCCCACTGTGAAAATGAACGTATACCTGTATACAGATAGATATATTTAAAACAAGGCATCATCTTTTTTTTTGTTCTTTGTTTTGAGATGAAGACAAATGAAAATAAAATGACTCTGGGAAAGCTTTGGAGATCTTGTAAAGTGGACATAATGAGAGGCTGGGAGCACACCAAAACTGGGCACAGGAGCCAAAGGCAGGATTACCACAGCTTTAATGTCACCTCCCTATTTGAATAATGAAATCTCTGCAATGGGAAAGGACTCTTGAACCAATGAATACGTGTGACACAGGGAGGACCGTCTTTCGATTAAACTGAACCTGCAGTGGCCCCAGCTGCAACCCCCCCCCCCCCCTCCCCCAACCAACTACACACACACACACACACACACACACCCAACCACCTTTGTCTCTTTGTTTCTCAAGCTCTGCCTCTGGTTCTGCTCTTTGATGGACGTTTGCCTCACTGAGGAACGGGATGGACAGAGATGCTTGCATACTTTCTCCCCGATTCACATCGTTGCTACTACCTGTTTGATTTCCTTGTACTTGTCTCTGGTTGACATGTAGAACTCTTCAAGTCAAAAGGAGGGCCCTCCCCTCTGTGCGTCACTCCATGGAAATAGAGGAATGAACAACAGAGAAAGGGGAGGCGATCCTTACCACTGTCATTCTTCTTAAAGAGACGGTGAAACACAAAAAAAAAGCGTATCAACCAAAATGTACAACCAAACTAACAAACAACCAACCAAAACCATTTGCTCCAACTTGAAAGATGAACTGTTTCTTGGAGCTCTCTGTTCCTTTTGTGACTTTTGGTGCCACAATGTTTTTTTATGCATTTGTTTTCTTTATTTTGTTTCCTTGACTTATTCCTCCTCTGAGCCTCACAAGCATGGCTCTGTGGCTCCAGGCAGCCCACCCGAGGGTAGAAAAAACAGCCTTGCAATGTACAAAAAAGAGCAAGTTAAACCAAAAATGTTGTTCTTGATGTCTTTTCTATACTGTAGTCTTGTTAGCTTTTTTGTTACTGTAATTATATGAAGATTTCCAAACTGTACCAAACAACATGGAAACTGACATACATAAACCACATGGAACTTCAGACTTTTAAAGAAACTTTTGTCACAAAACCTTGTTGTCCTAGTTAAGTTGATTGTAGATGGTAATTGAATATACTCCTTTGAAAATATTTCATCAAGTATGTTTCTTGCTCATTGTGATACATTAAAAAAAGTATGAGCATAAATCGGCTGGTTTCACTTATTTTTTGGATGATTACAATGAATGAAGCTGTTCCCTTTATAAAATAGCTCCTTTAATCCTTTATCACAGAGGCGCTAGAGTAGTTGCCAACACAGGTGTATCTCATTATGTTCATTATGGGCACTGGCCTACCTGCAAACCCATCGTTGACCTTAATGAGCTACACCTGTATGTGTCTCGCCCTACTATTAAACCACTGTGATCAAGGCCGATTAATCACGTTGCAATTAAACCTCTGCGTTGATGAGAAAGGAGAGTTTTGGTTAAGAAGTGATTATGGCTGTGTCTCAATTCAGGGGACGCATCCTTCGAAGGACGCGGTCTATGAAGGTGTGGCCTTCTTAGACCGTGAAGGCCAGACCGAAGGCCGAATTAACCTTTTTAAATGAGACGGTCTGGCCTACGGAGCATTTCAAGTTCGCGTAACAAGCTGTTAACACCCTTTACCTTGCGTGACAACGCGCCGCTCCTGTCACCTAGCAACCCTGACAGCTGCGGTTCAAACCGGACGGCGGAGGATAAATATGAAGCCGTTATATAATAATTATATAAAATATAACGTTAATTAGTTTAACGTTATATGGCTCGTGTTAATGTCATTGAACTTTGACAATAAAAGTTACAAATTTAAAATAGTCCCAACTTTATATTAACATAAAAAAATGTTTTTACATAGTTTTGTCATTAAATATGTCATTTGCGGCAACTGTCGCTTCCGCTCTCTCCGACGCGATTTCTGAAAAAATCCAACGAGCAATGAATCTCGGGATACATTGGGCTGTGAAGTATCCAGCCGGTGGATCCTTCAAATCCGGGAAAAGAAGGCTGCATTTGTCGGCCACATTGAAGGAGCCTTCGAAATGGGACAGCCTTGACGCGTCGTAGTGACGCAATCGGCCTTCGAATGCAACCTTCGAAGGATGCGTCCCCTGAATTGAGACACAGCCTATGACAGTCTGAATGACTCTGCACGTGTCTAGGATACAGTATTTGTATTTTGCTCTTTGATTGCTGTGTTTTGTTAGTCTTTTCAAAGTTGCGCTTCCTCACTCAATTTTTTTCACCTCATGCTAAATGATACATAAAACATAGATTCAACTTTAACTGATTATAATAGTAGCATTTGTATGAAATGTATGAAAAGTGTATTCCTATTGTGGGTTACTTGCGTATATTACAGTCAGTGTTTATACACACACACAACAAATATTTGTTGGAGGAGAAGATCTGAATGAAAAGGAAAACCTAACAAAAAACTTCAGGCATAGAGGTAGCGTTGAAGTTTGGAATCTCTGGAGAGTTTTCACAAAGAACCGTCACATTTCTAGCAGTCAGCCAGATCCATTGACCATGTTGAGCCAATTAACACGCTGGGGCACATCTCGAAAGAATTAAAAACACCCTAATCTGATCAGTTTGGAAAACCTTCCTTCATAGGCCTGGACCAGATGGCACTAAAAACTCCCATGCCATGGTGAAACAGGCCAGGCCCAGCCACAGAGTGTGAAATTAGGTTAGCGCCTGAGTCTAACACAGGCCCCAGGCAATCTGGGCTCTCAAAATCATGCTCTCTTGGCCTTAAGGTGCATGGTCCTACCATACAGATCTTAGGCTCCATATTTAATTATGATCCTCTGTGCTTCACATTTAGTCAATCATCAAGTGAGGGATTGGTGTGACAGACATCTTCCTAGGGTCTCTTGGCTCTCAGCCCTACCAATGTACAGCTTAGATATTGTATTCCTCAACGACTCTGGCCTTGGCATACTGAAATGTATTTTCCTAATGTGTTGAGACCCCTAAATCTGTGCTGTTGTAGGGGATATCACTTTTAGTTGTGCAGTGATACAAAACAAAACACGGGAATGCCATAGTGTTCAGTGTGAGCTTCATATTTGTAATAATAGTGTTGTATGTTGTTCCTTTTTGTATAATTCTACATTATAGATATTAAGCATAGGACATATGACAAAACAATATTGTCACGGTCTGGTGGATATTTAAGTTAATATCTTGTGCGATTTATGTGTGGTCAGTCAACTCAATAGAGGAGGTACGTCTGAGCTATCCTATTGATGGATCTGGCTGCAAGGAGCGGATGAGCGATAACAAACAATGTTATAAAGTTGTAAACTCAAAGATACTGTTTGGCCAAAAGTATATTCATTGATTAATGTCCTAAATCTCTATGTGTTGACTACATGGAGGTGAAAAATGACGTAAAGTAGTGAAATAGTTCACATTTACCCTTTGTAGGTTCAAAATGGAACTAGCATGTTGGCTTTCGATTATAGAAAATAAACAACACAATCTGGAGTGGACGCCTAGTGCAATTCGCTGTATAAGTGGATTTCCACCTTATTGCTGTAACCAATGAAAAAACGAATCCTGAGAAAGGCCAACACCTTTTCAGGCCATTTTTCTTAAGGCAGCGCCTTCACTGAATTAACATTGAACAATTTTCTGAACAATTTCACTTTAGACATTTCAGTAAACTGTTCTGAATTGCATGAACGTTACAAATTTTGTTTTGTCACCAGCGAGATATGGCGGTGGACATAACGGATACATTTGTGGATAAGCCAGTGAAAGGCCCCAGTAACCCGGGGCTGCTTTGCACATGAGCAGCTTTGTCTGTTGTCGAGGGGGTTATCCTCTGATGGACGGCTCGCTGAAATAATATCGAGAAGCGTGAAGAAGAGGAACCTCATTGGCAATCCTTCTTTCAACATTTCATGCCTAGAGCCCTTGACTTGTTCCTTCCCCCATCAGTGTAGCTCTGAGCCACAATCTCTCTCTGTCTGTACCCTAGCAATGTCTTTTGCTAAACCACATGTGAGCTTCAAGGAGAAGTCCAACTGATTATAAATCATTAGTGATGAAGCGCCAAAGAGAAGTTCATAAAACATCCGACTTTATTTAAAATGTGATTAGCTTAGTTAGCCTTGTGAGACCATCCTGTACTCTTTTTTTGTTAATTTTGTCTTTTTCTGCAGATCAGTCGGGCTTCAATCACGTTGAGAGCCACTTCCAAAAATAAATTTGCAGGACCAATCAGGGCAAGGAGGAGGGAGTTTCAGTTCCTGACTGACAAGGAGCACAGCAGTCTGCAGAGCTTCTAAACAATGGCGGTGCCCATGGAAAGTGTAGAAATCAACGAAGCAATAAAAAAGTTTTGCTTCGAGATGTACTCAATTATAATGTCTAAAGATAAACAGAAGTTACTATGATTTTGCTTTACTTCCAACCAGATTGGGAACAAGTGAAGAGAGCAAAGGCTTAACATAGTTCTTTATATGATTGGCTGTTGTATTTTGAACAACATAAGGCTGCACCCATGTGTGGAAATCCTTTTCTGCCCAGCCATGGCCAGACTGATATTCCTTGTGAAAAAACACAACACCACAACACAGACACAATCATGAATATCTGTACTGTCTCTCCTTTTTGGAGCCTTGGTGAAGTGGTAGGAAGGTGTAGTGGAGTGCGCTTTGGGAAAACGGTGTCTTTATATTCCCCTCGCCTCCTGGCCATAGGATCAGGTGTCGCCATTTTTGCAAGCGCCTTCTGGTTCTGTTTAACAGGAAATGAGGTCCATCAGAGGAACTCTGACCAAAACTGAGCCAGAATGGACCCTGACAGGCAGGAATATTAGCCTTTGACGGCAGGCAGTAATTGAATGATCGAACCATCCCCTCCCCCCTCCTTTCACTCATAATGAAGAGAATATGTGCTGGGAATGTGTTTGTCCGTCTCCCTCCTTTATCTGCCCACTCCGTTTCTCCTCTCCTTTTTTTCAACCCTTAATAAATCATTGGCAGGGGGATAAGGGATAATTTGACTTTCCTTCAAAGTTCTTCTCTTGGTGTGACACCTCGATGACCTTCAAGTGATGCTGTGTTACGAGAGAGCCTCCAGCCCACTCCTCTGTCTGAATGTATTATATCCTCCTGAAACTTTGATGGGTCGATGGGTGTCGTGAGAGACGGAGCTGGAATACATGAGAGATCAATTATCACACCTCATTTTTGGCTCAAATATGCAAAATGATAATGGGAAGACCATGTAGGATCTCGAAGGGCGCGTGTGGTCCATAAATGTGTTAAACAGATTGCCTGAAAGAAGTCTGTTAAGGCACTTTATCAGTTTAATCATTTAAGGGGAAGATGTGTTTTTCATATTATACAATTATTCTATTTAAAGACACAAACTACGATCATAAAAAAAGGACAATAAAATAAATAAATGTAAAGATCAAATATATGTATAAACAAGTAAAGAAACGGTGTGTGTGTATTTTTGAGCATGATTGTGTGCGTGTGTTTGTATGCGCTCATGTGTATGTGTGCTTGAACGCAGCCCCTGGTATTTGACTTGCTGGTAAGCAGGCTTCAGCTTGAAGCATCAAATTTCAATGACCTGTGAAGAAAATCTGAAAATTATTTATGCTAAAATTGCTCTCGGGCTAGCTTTTTCTTTTTTTTTCATCCCCACCCCCTCCTCCCCACCTAAAAAAAACCCCATCCTTTAACTAAAGTCAGTTGTTGTCTGTTGCTGCTGGAATGTCTGTCTGACTGTAGGCCCTGACCCTGGACTGGCCGCAATAATGATGAGAAGATGAAAGCACCAGCAGCCCATTCCCAGGCTGCCCTGTTGGGGGGTGCAGGCCTGTGAAATGGACACATAATGGAGAGCAGGTGTGGAGCCCAGCACCGGGACACCACTGCTCTGTCAGTCTGAGAGCTCCACTCAGTGAAAGGGACGGCTCACTACCGCCAGTCAAACATCACTGTGTGTATGTGTGTTCGTGTGTGGTTGTTGGTATGGGTCTGTGTGTGTGTGTGTGTGTGTGTGTGTGTGTGTGTGTGTGTGTGTGCGTGTGTCTGTGCGTGTGTGTGTGTGTGTGTGTGTGTGTGTGTCTGTGCGTGTGTGTGTGTGTGTGTGTCTGTGTGTGTGTGTGTGTGTGTGTGTGTGCATGTGCATCTGCATGTGTTTTTGTGGTGTGCTTGATTGCATGGACATCATTATCACATTCATAAAGATGAAAAAAAAAAAAAAAATCTGAGAACAAAGAAACTATTAGTGAAGCGCTTGCCCTTTGCAGCCACTATTCATTTTCATTTTAAAAAGAAAGAGCAGGCAGATTGCCCGCAAAAGTTTTTTTAATCAGAACCGACAGACTGGCAAAGCTCATTTGTAATTACATTCTAATTAGCAAGCGCAATACAACATGCCATTGAACATCAACGGATTAACCCTTTAGGCACAGAGGATGTGCCAAGTTATCCTTCACAAATGTGCCAAATATCGGTCTTCCCAATTACGATATTCTGCAGCGGATAAGAATCAATGACATACAATCAATTGCGACTCAAGTTCAAGTCATTTGATTTTGATTGTATTGTATTAAAATATGTAATAATTATTTTTATAATCACTATGTCTTCCCCACATTATCACAAGATTATTAATAGACATCTGCAGAAGCGTCAGTGTCAAGTATGAGCTAATTATTCTTCAATGAGGAGGCCATTCAAAGTGCCATGAGAACAAAAGAACATGCAGAGTGTCATTTTCATTATTTGCGTCAGTTTCAACACAGTATTAATCAAATTATGCCCGCACGTTTGTAGGTCTGTCAAGAGAAGTTTTAGAGGAATGTAGTGTTTATACTATAAACCAAAAGTTTAAAATATAAAGCTAGAGGTTTACGTATTCTTTTTTGTTTGTGCTTGTGCCAGTATGTCTCCCCATTTTAATGAAACATAACTGTTGAAGCTGTCACCCTGCCAAATTATCCTGGCAAGGAGATCTTTTGGCATATTAAGAGTTAGAAGAACACAGGGAAATCGGATCTCAAAGACAGCCCAATTACTTCATGGTGAACAATATTGGTTGTGGTTGAAAAGAGAGTCATGTTGTTCGCCAGTTGACTTGGCCCGCTATGGGTTTTCTGTGTTCATTTGTCTGCAGCTCTCTGTGCACCTGACTAGCCCTGACAGGGCACATATTGACTGTATCGGAGCGCTGGAGTCTGGATACCGACAGCAGAGAGACAAGGGCTGGCATCCTTTCATCTCTTCGCTCATCATGCTCACCACTGGTGCGCCGCTCACCGCTTAGTCCAGCTCTCCTTGTTAGCTACATATCACTGAAGGACATTTGGACTTAGCCTATCATTCGTAAAGGGACGCGATCGGTGCCAGATTTTACAGGCAATTTGGAAGGCGCTGTCATGAAATGCAAAATACAACACAAAACATGTCCCGTGCACAACTTTGTTTAATGTGTTTTATCATGCGTAAAGCATGATGAAACACATTAAACACATAAGCCCGTAGGTATACTGGTCAATTTTCACCTTCAGGGCAGCTCCAGCAGAGACCTGATACATTCATCTTATCATTGTGCTCTCTCTCTCGCTCTCTCTCTCTCTCTCTCTCTCTCTCTCTCTCTCTCTCTCTCTCTCTCCCCTTTATTTTTTTGACCAAATGATGTATGACGTATTGAGCCTTGGCTGTTGCCATGGAGACAGCGGTCTCCTGCTACATGTCATGAGAGCACAAACAAGCGCTGGCATCTAATGCCATTCCACTCCCCATGTGGGGAGTGATGAGGAACACTCCCTCCCTGTCCTCGGTTTCAATTGTTTCTGATGTGGATTATTTGGATTTGCACCATGAGTCACCATAGCAACTGTCTTGAGGGATTGTTAGGCCCGTAAAATGAACAAGGGGGTTGGGGGGGACAATACAACACCAAAGATGCAAGCTATTGGTTTGTTCAGCCTTCCAGTTGCTCACTGTTTTCCTGTTGTTGCCTATAGTAAAGCTATGCTTCCTGCTAGTTTGGTGTCCACCAGTATGTTTGAGTACCCGTATGTGATTGCTCATTGTCTGACCTATTTCATACATTGTGTAGTTATTTTTGAAAACAGAAACATAAAAATCAATTGAAGATAATACATGGATTATATTGTAAACAATGGTATAAACAATAATGGTACTACAAATATTCATTTAATTAATAATATTTAAGTCACATACGCTTTAACAGGAAAAGTGCTTTAGTTCTGTTTTTTTGAGGTGAAGTGTCCTAACCCATTTATTTCCTCCCCGCCTTTTCTCTGAGCATAATCTCTTTCTCAAACAGAACATAAATCTTTCCTTATTTTCTCTGTCTGTGTTGCAGCGTTTTATTACTTCCAGGTGTTGGGGTTGGGCCTCGTGGGCAGATGTGGTTGAAGCTCTGCTGTTCTGTAGAAACAATGCCTTGCATCTTCTTTCTAAAAAAGCCTTATCTTGGTGGCTTGTTTTAGAATAAACCTCATTAAATAAACCATGTAGAATGAAACATTAATCTTTATCAAAAACTGTTTGTATATATTTGCTTGAATATAAATTATTGACATTTTTTACTTAATAATTGCCTGTATTATGTATGGGGGCTATATATTTGGAAACACTGATTTATCAGATAGATATAGATGCAAGGTTTATCTTGTGATTATTATTGGTATATTTCATATGATTGACATTCAAAATTCCAATCTTTGAATGGCCAATCTTTTGAACTTGCTGTCAATCCCATCAACAATTAATTGGATAGCTAATGTATTCTGTACATTGAATGTGTCTCAGTGCATTGAGAACTACATTTAAATATGTTTTTCTAAAACAAATACTATTACAAAAAGTATTTAATAAAAAATGACTGTAAGTGATAGACTTTTCAAATATCTCTTGTGGACTTTCTCCACTTTCCTTTGGTCAGCTTAACTGAGATCCCATGTACTTGCAATGAGAACTGACAGAGAATTGACCAGAGCATTGGAAATCAATGGAAGTAAATGTGCTCCCTAAGTACAAGTGAACAGCTCCAGCAGCTTCTGTCTACTTATCCCTTTCTCTTTCCTTTCCTAGCTCTTTTTTATTACGTGCTTTCCTTTCTCCTCACCTTTACTGTCTCGTCTTTCAATCACTTCTTCTTTCAATGTGTTTCAGCTAAGTTACAATTAAGAAAAAAAAGGCTTTTACTTGGGATCGTAATGCAATTGGCTTTTTCCGCTTACGGAAAAAGTAGTGCCATGTTTTCCGAAGTAGTGAAATCAATCAATTTAACCGATGTAACATACAAATCTACAAGATTACATGTTTTTAATATAGTAAAGAACATAGTTTGTTTAATACTAGGTCATCGTGTAAGTAGACTATACACAGACAGTAATATAAACAACTGATAAGGATAGAACTGATAGGGAACCTTACTGTTCAGAATGGGCTTCGATGAGTGGTGCATAAATGATTTTCTAATAATCACATCTATCAAGCAGAACCTATTGGCTGGATGGTGCATGTCCAGCCGTCTAGCCTCCTTAGCAGTGTGTGAGCAGGACAATGGCTAATGTAGCGATGCACGTAGGCCTACAACTGCTGTGAAGCACCTGAACTATTTTAGACAATTGATAAAAGCAGCAGTATGTTTACTTGCTAGCTTATTTTGGCCTTATTATACAAAAATATGGGTTGTATACAAAATGGTCAAGATGATATGAAGAGAAACATTGTGTTTGTGTTTCTATTGTTTGTAATGGTATGTCTGAGTGTGGCTGCAGCCTGGTTTCAGCTTTCAGCATTGCTGTCGAAGTAAAGCATATATTTCTCGAAATAGCGGAAATCATCTGCGGAAATAGAGGATTGGGTAAAACATAAATTAGAGATGAGAAGACGTTGTCAAAACAAACCAAAGGTAGCCACAAACATCCCCCCCTCCCCCTCCATTGCCTGCTCCTTCTGTTCCTCTTTAAATACCCCCCCACCACCCCACTCCTGGCTGGCGATGGGGTGTGTGCAGGCAGGGGTTAAACCCACTGCACCATAAAAACGGGGCTGTTCATAAAATGGAGGAATAAGAAGTAGAAATAATATTTCAAGTATGATTAGTTCATCCGCAGGGCACCTTGTGCGATTGAGAAAAGGGGGTGAGAGTAGGAGGGGGGCATTGTGCGCGGCAAGCAGTAAATTATATCTAGCCTTTGAATGATTCCTGCAGATCCTATTACGACAGTGGGGGGGGGGGGGGGGGGGGGTGAAAGGGAAGGGGGCAGTTGGGAGCGAGAAAAGCAGCAGAACGAATCGGATGAATTCTGTTTCCAGCTGTCCGAATAAGGGGGGTGTGGTGGCGCTGGGAGTGGGATTGGGGGGGGGGGGTGTTGTGGGCAGAGAAAGGACAATAAGGCATGCATTCGTTCCCAGTTCTAACACTGTCAACCAGCTACAACATTCAATCATGCAGGCTGAATAAAAAAAAAACCTCCCTGCCCCATAACCCACTTTCGTTTATGCACAACCAACTCCTCGAGCCAAAACTTAGCAACCACAAATGGAACACACATCCATGTACACACACATACACACACACACACACACACACACACACACACACACACTGGACACACACACACACAGACTGAGAGGTGCTTGTCTCCTATTTGTCATGGTGACTGATATAGTAGCTGATGGTGGCATTAATGTGCCACTGCTGCTGGAGTTTGTATTTATAGGGAAACAGGGGGACAGACCGGAGACCACAGATTCATTCCTGTCTAGGCTGCCACAACAGGAACGAGCAAGTATCATTGCTCACGTTTTTATCCCAAATATTTGACTCTGTGTCAAGTATTGTTTGAGAATTGTTTGAGGAACCTTTTCTATGCCGAATTCAAATCGGGTTGAGTTGGAAACATGGTAACCGAATGTGTTGTTCTTTGTCTAACGTCTTTGGACTAAAGTGCATGCGAAATGAATTAAATGGACATGAATATATGAATAATGCTTTAAAAGGTAAAAGGTGAATGCAAGCTCTTTGTGAAGGTAGCCTTCATAACTCATCATTGAGATATGACTCCAAGGTCAATGGATGTTTGTGGAAGTGGTTGAACGAACTGAACTGGGAATTCGTTTACAATGAAAACCATTATAGCTCTTCATAGAGGTTTGTTTAGGCAACAGGTATATGATATTCCAAGGTTTTCCGTGTAAAGAAAGAACATGTAAAATGACTTTAGTATGAGTATGAGTAGCACATTTTGAATGATCTATTATCCATGGATGTCCTTAATTTACAAGAGCTGTGTTCTGTATAATATTATAGAATATATAGGATGCATGAAATTAATGGATTAATTGCAGTTGTGGGACATGCTTATAGCAGTGGTGGTGTTGGAGAGGATTTGAATGCAAGAGAATAGAGGGCCTGGCCATTTAACACAGAACATTAATAATAACAGAAGAGGAGGCAAGGGAGAATTTAAATGAAGGAATTGCACACCCAACCTCCCACTTTAATTGCAAATTCAAATTTCCCATAATGGATTCTGACATCTCAAGTCACCAAAATCCATCATTCTGAAGGGTATTATTCCCCAATTAACCTGTCACCCCACAACCTCTCTGCATCTTTCTGCAGGGTTCCAGCAAGTGATGAAGAATTATAATTATGCTCAAATGTAAAGCACATTGATAATCCACCGTCTCCAAGAGACAATCCCAACTATCTGTTCGTTCTGTGCCATGCCTCCAGTCAAGTCAGGGCTAAGCTCTTTCTGGGACCACCAGAATTCAAATTTGTTTATAATTACACTATATGAAATTATTTAATACATTTTCTTCCCACTTTAAGAAGAATTGATTAATGCCGTTACAGTTCAAATTAACTGTAACATAACCTAAGAATAGGTTAAGCATTACTTCATATATCATATCACTATATACATAATTGCTTTTTGGTATCAGTTAGGAAGCTATATTTTATATTTTCACTAGTTTCCTAAATGGGATCCAGTTGATATTTATAATATTCAGATCTTCTTTAAGTAGGTTAAGTATTAGGTTAAGAGCCAAAATATTCGATCAACATTTTATCTTTGTCCCAGTCACTCTGTTTATGAAACAGAGCACAATCAAGTCCATAATATTAACAATCTATCTCTTTCAAGGCTGTAAATTATTGGATATATCTGCCTAGTTGAACATTGCAAATCTTTAGCAGGAACAAAATAATAAAATAGTAATTTTGACAAGCTATTGAAAACAAAGTTGCTTTCTACCAAAACCATTTGCTGGTGTTCTGCTTATACAACACATTTTGAGTCAGATCCACATTGGCAGGCAGGTGCAACAGCAGGTGTTATCAAATCTAAAGGATCTGCAAATAATACAGAGATAGGCCTACAGTACAACACATCTGTCACGTATGTCAAGCTCCACATCTCAGCCGTGTCAAATTCGTGGTGTTAGACGTGCATTCCAAAATGTACGCCAAATGTATGCAGCCAAACTTGAACATACAATTAGAGTCAGATGGATCCCTACAAAACACCAACCATGTGTGACACAATGATGATTTACATTCAACATTGGTTTCACCATAATTCAATGTCCCCCCAGAAACCATGCTATGAAAGAAAAGTCAACATGCACATGTCTACCCTCGCAGGTTCAGGTGCTCGGTCAATCTAACTACCATCTATTACTGATAAATGCAACATTTCTTATAATATGAAAGACTAGAAGTGTCAATTTTACATTGGCCTACTGGATGCAATGATAGATCAGGGCATAGAAAGCCTTATCTCTCATCCAGCAATCCTACTATATTATAGCCAAACTCCTAGTGAGAGACGGCACAGAGCCTGGGTCGGAAATCAAAAACTGAAGGCCCGGCGATATGCTGGAGATACAGAGATATTCAACCAAAAAAAAACATATTTCTTTTTTACTGTTGACTAGTGCAAGACATTTTTAGTCCACTATTGATAAACATTTACCCGCTTCCAGCTTCCTGAATGGACTAAACAAATATGACCGAAAGAAAAGAAAATCCTTGTTCACCCAGATTTGAGCTCGCCTGCCATCAGACTTAAGGTTTGTAATCTTTAGTCTCATTTGTGAAACAAGGGAAAGCCTGACAAACTCCATGCAACTTCACAACAACAACAACAACAACAATACAAACTAGCAAGTTACTGCAGAATGTGAAAATATAATATATATATTTCGAGGACCCCTTATGAGACCTGTCTGTTTCCTGCAGCAGCCGAACGACCGGTCCATTTATATATACACACACACACACACACACACACACACACACACACACACACACACACACACACACACACACACACACACACACACACACACACACACACACACACACACACACACACAGCTGGAGGTTACTGCTCACCACAGCTTTTCGTGTAATTGTTACAATGACTATTAACAAAAGCAATTATCTGGCTCTCTACCTGAACATTCACTGACTGGGGTTATTAAAGGATACACCTGCTGAATGCCAAGACTAATTACCAAGGTAGCGGATGGTAGCCACGTTCATGCTAACATTTTGACTGGAGGTCCCAATGGTTCTTCATTCCCGCCTACATGGCTTCAATGTGTTTAACACCACTACTATTAACACAGACCATTTGACTTGACTTGTTAATAGATACAACACCATATATTAACAGTGGACTCTTTATCATTATAAACTTGTTTTGCAATCTATTTGGGGCCACAAACTCAAATCAACTAAATAAATTGAAAGAAAATCCCATTTTATTTTAAAAGGGAATCACTGGCCTAGAATATGCCAGAAGTATATAACAGTGAAGCTGTGTATTTGTGTTTTATTTTATATTATCATTCAAATGTAATTAAAGGCTAAGGGGGGAAAAGCTAGAGCTGATGGTACCGTGACTGATGTTATAATGAATGGCTTGGAGCAGAGTTTTTAATATTCTGCTTAACAAAGATGTTGCAAAGTCATGGTCGGTTTATGAGACACTGGGGCATGAGTGACGACTACTGCTGCCCAGATAATCAACCTCAAGGACAAGCCTCCCATTTGCTAACTTTTCTGATTTATTCGAATAATTAGAATTAGTTTATCCTTCACCCCTATCCCAAGTTAACATTATGAAACACATGAAAAGCCTGATCGCAGTTATTTTGCCAAGCAGGCACTCATGCATCTCCTTAATGCATGCATTTCTTTAGGATTAAGGTGACGGATATCAAGACCTTTATCAATGCTTTCGTCTCGGGCTCAATGTGTAAATTAAATAAGATTAAATGTATCCTCCTATATGAACGATGACTCACTCTGATAATAATTAAAATAATAATAATAATAATTTGTATTATCATTAATTTTATTGTTATTATTATTTTTAATAATACTTATAATTACAATAATACATGCATTTTGCTTACGTGACAGTTGGAGAAACATGCACACTGTGTCAGAAGGTATATAAAGGGATGGGTTAGAAGCCCTTTGTTCCATTGCCCCAGAGCTGATATAGAGAAGCCATGTGGTGTGGCTGACAAACTTAAGGTAAAAGCAATGCTTGAAATATAGTGCCTTATTTTTATGGTTAACCACTAGTTCTTGTTCTTGTTCAACTTCATACACAATTGTTTCTTAGGTTTGATTCAAAAGACTTCGAATTAATCAAAGTGCAATTGAATGAGTTGTATGAGTAGCACAAATCTGATGGTCAACATCAGAGTGGTTTATGTATTTTATGTACTCAAACAGACATATTATTATGTTTTGGTTTGAATGGATAGATGTTTTCAGTGATACCTTGGGCAGCAGCATCAAGGTTACTCTGATGGGCTATGAACCATGGAATGAAAGTGTGCACAATTGATAAGTTGTAAGATATAACTGTCATAAATAAAAAATAAAAATGATTAGGATCGATACACCATTTTGCAAGTGTTATAATAAGCATAAACTCACCTAAACTCCTTGTTTCTGCTCGGAATACATGTGCATCCTAAACAAAGGACACAACAACCATGATCATCACAAACTCTGCAGGGCCATCCAGATCCATAACTTATGCTTTTCCAAAGTGATTCATGAGAGTACCCATAATTCATCTAATAAGCAAACTACTTCAAGTGTGAAGAGTCTGAAGAGCTTTCAGTCTGCAATGAAAGATGTGGAGGGTTTCTGATGTCCTGATGTCAGTGACAGCTTGTACAACTATTGTGGAGCCAGGAGAGCAAGAAACTGGGATTTTGTTGAGCGGAATCCTGGCCTCCTCGAAGTGCGCCATTTCGCAGTCACAGAGCGAAGTGGATGGGCTGAGGTGAATGGATTGACTATGCCCTGGATGTATGATGGGCCTGTTCCATTCTCATCATAGTTGGCAATTACCAGTGACTTGAATCTGATTCGAGCAGCTAACAGTAGCGCACCATTGCAGTGTGCGGAGGAATGGTGTAATGTCTGTTGGGGAGGTTGAACACAAGCCAGGCAATTTGGATGAGATGCAGAGGTTTAATGGCACATGCAGGAAGACCAGTCAGAAGGGAGTCACAGTAGTCCAGACATGAGATGAAGAGACCCTGGACCAAAACCTGCATTGCCTTCTGAGTGAAGAACAGACATTTCCTACCTGATCTGCAAGAGCGGATTGCAGCAATGTTGGCAGTGAAGGACCACTGGTCATCCAGTGTCATACACCCAGGTTCTTCGCCGTCCGAGCAGCAGACTCCACAGAGTTTGCAATGTTGATGAAGAAGAGGGTGGGACCTAGAAACCCTGAGGGACCTCAGTAGTGATACTACAAGGTTCAGACACAGATTCTTTCCAGGTGACCCTATAAGTGCTTAGGTAGGATGTGCACATGGGAGGGTACAGAGCCTGAGACTCCCAGTTCCTGGAGGGTGGAAAAGAGGATCGCCACTGTGACTAAAGCTAAAACGTCCAGCAGAATGATTATGGAGGCGAGGGAGGCTTTCCAGGAGTGTGACGTTTCTCTGTGACAGTCAAGAGGGTTAGGTCTTCTTTGAGAGGCCTGCCTTGGATCCCGGATCAAGTAGGTTGATCTGGTAGAGATACACAGAAAGTTGGGTTAAGACTGCACGCCCAAGTGTTTTGGAAATAAATGTAGAAGAAAGACAGGTCTGTAATTGTTGATGGGTTGAGTGTGGGTTTCTTTAAAATAAGGGCCGCTCTCACTTCTTTAAAAATCTTCTGAAAACAACCAGTTGTCAAAGAGGTCTTGATGAGATGAGTGAGGAAAGGAAGAGGTCAGGAGCAATAGAGTGAAGAAGGTGAGAGGGAGTAAGATCAAGACGGCAGGTGGTTGGCGGATAGTACCTCATTGGGAAAGTGGTGAAAAGGAAGTTGGAGAAGGAGATGAAGAGGTGGATATAAGTGGTGTCAGCAAGAGGGAGGGCAAATGAGGAGCGTGTGTCATGGATCTCTTTTACAAAGTAGCTAAGAAAATCTTAGGGAGTTGGGGGGATCGAGGAGGGTAGGGAAGATAGAAAAAAAGTTTAAAAAGTCAGCTTTATATCCTGTATAGAGCAGAATTTGGGAAGCCATAACACAATAGTATAACATTAATTTGGCTATTTGAATGGAAAACAAGATTTAAATAATAGTTCATGTATTTGCTATAGTTTTGACAGCGGAGTCTTAATTACTTTCACGCGATAAAAACGCAGCCTAACCAGACATCATCTAACCCTAGTTTTCCATTTTATATTTGCTTTACTAGTGAAATTAAGTTGAAAGGAAGTCACTTGCCGTGCTTGCCACTCCAACACGTGAGCGTCCTGAACATCACAGACTCTAAGACTGAATTTTGGATTATAACAACAACCCAAACAAGTTTGGTATAAAACAATAACTGGCATTATCCATAAAACCTACAAACTCATGTTATGTTGGGTTTTTGGATGTGGATGTTTGTAAATGTTGTGAACGTACTTGTAAACTGATAGTGTTTTCTTAATGGGTTGATCATTTAATCATTCAATTCTGTTCAATTCAGATTAAACAGAGCCTAAAGTTAGAAACCTCCCTGATATATTTACCAGACTCATCATATCCATCTCAATTAATTGTTTTCAAGCCCTTTTTCGGATGCGATTTATGACAAAATGTTATTCATGACAATTAAAATGAAATTCTCCACTTTTGCTGTTAAAGTAAGTGACACCATGGTCATGGGACCATGACGTAGAGTTCTCATTGGCTCCTGAGGCGAGAGAGCATTTTGTGAGGTGGGCATACTAGGCCCAAATTCCCTCCATTTCCTGATCACCTTACCTACTCCATCCCAAAGAGTAGGACCAAAGAGCATCTCGCGTCTACATTATTTTGTATCATATTTTATTTTGACTTTAAAAGGTATCTTCAATTCTCTAATATGAAATTGAAATAAATGAATCTGTGAGTTTTTACTCAGTTTAATATTTTGAACAAGAGAAATTCAGCATTTGCAATAAATATTTTAAATTCGCCAGTGATGGTTTTCGGCTAATGTAGCTAAGTAGGCTAATGTGTGATGGTGTACTCGATGAAAATGATGGCAACCAGGAGGAATAATTCACCCACTTATGAGTGTGGGCAGTGAAAACATTACAAATTCATTATTTTCAGAAAAGAGATCTTTACATCAAAAAGCTTCTTGATGGCTATGATTCTAATAAAATGCTTCTTGTTAACTGGCACTCAAATATCTTAAATATTTGTGATGACATGAAAAATTAATTTATTATACCTGTGTTCATGCTCTTAGCCCTTGTTAGTTTATTACTAATTAATTTTTCTTCCTGACAATGTGAAACTATGTACTTTTGTACATTCATCTCCACTGAAGAATAATGAAGTTGATGAGGATGGGAAGAATCCAAGCGTGTCTCACTTTGCATGCTCTGTCAGGGGACTGTATAAAGTAAGTAAGCTGCAGGATTCAGAATGGCCTGGGGGTGTTAGCTTTGATGCACACCTTGAACATGTTTCTAGATGACAGCTAATAAAAGTTTTAGGTAACAGGGAATGTCTCTTTGAGTTTTGAATGTATCATATCTTTTAAAGTTGCAGTCTAGAAATAGGCTCACATAGGCCTACCATACTGAACGTTTTTAATATAATGTACACAAACAACAACAGTAAATAAGACTGAAGTGGCTGACTATTGCTGTATGCGGATAACCTTTAAATTGCTGAGCGAAAGGTCCCCCCCCAAAAATGTTTGCATTGTTGATTGCCATCCCTTTATTTCCATGTGTTACTCACAGCAAGGCAAATAGGCCAATAGTAAGGCCTACTTAAGGCCAAAATAACATGCTTATAATAATCATATGATTGTATAAACCATAAAGCATATAAAAAAGCGATTGAGACTTTCTTTGTTATACAAGGATGCCCATTGCTACAGTTGGCCTACCAATAGCACTGCTTCTGAATCTACTTAATAAAATTAACAAGATTAAGCAATGTATCAAATGTATAATTTTTTTACCATTACAATTAGAGAACTCATTAAAGGCTTATGATTTTAATTGTTCACAAGCAAAGCAGGTACAAAAAGGAGAACATACTGCCTTTTATCCACACTGATGCATTTGGTGAGAATTGTGAGAATTGCTGTTTATCCCAGCTCCTTGTTTAGGAACTTTGAAGTTGTTTTGCCATCTTAATCAGAGTTTTGTCTAGAGAGGGCCCTCTCTGGACTTTTTAGACGATGCACAATAAGATATAATGTGCTGCACATGCAAACACCTTTTTTCTCTAAGTGCATAGGAATACACGACGAGCTGTATGATACGGAATGGATTGTGTGATGTTGAGGTGAACAACTGTCTATTTGTGGTTGGATGATATGGCAGACTGCTTGTGTCGGGTGATACTTGATCTGATGTTAATGTGCTGCTGTGTGTAAGAGACGGAGTGGGTTGCAAAAGGGAGAGGCAAAGATGGCCAGATAATCCCGTCTGCTTGATGAGATTGAAAGCTGGGATTGATTGATCGCCTAATCATAGGAGGAAATGGGCCTGAAAATGAATGAGACTCTGCCCTTGGCTTGCTGTGGAGCTGGGCAGCTTGCGTGCACAGGGGATGGTGGGTGGGGGGTGTGAGCTTCGGAAAGACATGGCCTTAATGTGCATGGGACCTGATTTCATTTGTGTCTGATATACAGTTATACGATCCCGGCTAAATGATCAAATAAAAAAGGGAAGAGGGGGAACACGGAAGGTGGTGTAAATCAAGCTTTATTGCTGGAATATTACTTTTTCATTCATCTCAAAATGGTGGATGCTGGAAGAAAGGTGCAAGAAAAAAATCAATTCTGAAATTTGAATTGGATGAGCTTTAATCAAGCAAAGGCAGCCTGAATTGGTTGGTTGTTGGCATCGTTGAATATTATAATAATATCCTTAATATCCATCATTATTATTACTATTATCATTTGTTCCATTATTTGGTGTGGTGCATTTTCATCAAGACCAGGATATTTGTTTTGTGAATTGCACAGAGATGGTAGGTTGGATTACACAACGGCTTTACTAATAATACTCCTGTTTCTTGAATTGAATTCCCATCCACATCCCCTTCCTTTTTCTGCTTTATACGCACCGAACTAAAGGCATTGTTCACTAGAAGAGGAACATCTGATGTTTTTGCTGTCCATATTTTCAGCCGGATGAAAATGGGATTCTCTTTCTTCCCCCATCTCGTTCCCATCTCTCTGGCATAATAAGCACACCAACTTGCATGCTGGAATGGTAGATTGGCCCACTGTTTGAGGGTGTCTGTGTTTCTCAGTTCATAGAGTGAGCACTGCCAGAACACATCACCACGGAGTCTGGACTGATTAAACTGGTGGACTGGGGGCCTTCCATCAAGACACCATCAAACCCACCTGTTTGTCTTGTTGTTTAAGGGAGGGTTGGCAGTTGCCACATTCAGTTTGTCTCCATGTCTACACCTCCGAAAAGCTCTTTGAAAAGCAAATAGCCCCTGGAGTTGATGGAACATTTATCTCCATTTTCTACTTCATGGTTGACAGAGCACCAACAAGTCCTATGTGACCCCTGATGTTGAATTATAGCTCCATCTGTGCCCAAAAGGGTACATGTTTAATACAGATAGCACAGGTATGCATTGGAATTAAATCCCCTCCACCTCCACCAATCCACCATCCCCTCGGCATGCATTTATTAAATACAACATCAATGAAAGCTATGTGAGATAAACACAATCAAATATTGTAACAGTGTCCATACTACACACCACCTGGGTGGCTGCAAAACTCCACCTAGGTGGCTTGTACTGGGCTCCACCATAACAAGTTAACAGGGTGGTGATGTTGGAAATGGTTATTTCATAATTTGTGTATAATGATACAAAGCAGATGGTGTAACATGCTCCCATGTAGAATATCTTCTTGAGTGTATGTGGTGATGGCTGGATTAATCTGTGCACATTGAATGAACAGCAGGTGTGCAGACACACCCAGCCCAAGAGTCCAACTTTCCAACTAGGGGGAAAGTGTAAAGCTCCTAGGCCAGAAACCAGAAAGAGAGAGGGGTGGAGTTTCCTGTTATTTTACAGAGATACTCTTCCTAGATAAACTAATTCACGAGTTACAAGATGGAGGCTACAGAATACGACTTTAACAAATGTATTTGTACAGTGGCCAGACTGCTACACAGGAATGATTAAAAGTCTTTGCAGACACTTTGACTAAGGACATTGGTGTCCGGAAGGACGTTCGGCTTGTCTTCCCACTGGCTTGCAGGAAAAGCTTAGTTAATCAATGCTTGCCAGGTTTGTGGTCGCTGTTTGCCAAGGAGGGATACGACAATGGGAAGACAATCCTATAATTTTAGTTATCAGTCCTCTTTTGGAACCAAGATTTTATCACGTTTGTGGTGGTTGGTCTGGTTGTTTCAAGAACTCTCACAAATAAGGCTTTATCTTACTAATTTAAAATCTTTTTAAATAAAAAGCACACATTTTATTTAAATTTCATTAGCTTCACAATTGATCATTTTGCTGAAAGCTGGGATTTGTAAGAGCTTTTTTATAAACATCCTCACTAACTCACGCTAGAAAAAACAGAAAACAATTGTCTGTAAAGGTGTAAATTCAACACTGTGTAGACCGGCCACTGTAGCAATACACTTATTAAAATTTAATTTCAGAAAACTTACTTGCGCGAACCGGTTCGTCTTTGGTAGAATTTCTCCGTAACGCCTCGTGCCCACTGCACCGTCCGTCAAAGGACGTCGGAAGGCCTGGCTGACGGATGGGGGAGCTTTCCAGGGTCGTCAGAGCCCGAGTAGTGTCACAGTGCCTAAATTTGCATACGCGATCTGATTGGATGACGGATCCGTCGATGCCGAAAAAGTTTTCAACTTTTTGACGGCGCCGACGGATCCATCGGAACGGACGGAACCACAATGCATTGCGCGTCCGTCCCCATTCAAAGTCAATGGGGATCCGTCAACGGATGGTGCAGTGGGCACGAGGCGTACCCGCTCCTTCCGTTATTCGGTCGTTCTCACGTCACTCCGGATGTAGCACGAGAATTGAATTGCGGCAGGTGCTGTTATCAAGAACATTTGATATTGTTGAGGAGCACGGACAACGTACACTGTCGAATCAGTGATTCACAGCCCAGAATGTTGCGTTCAAAGCCAAAGTAAGGATTGACGAGATTGCAGAGCCTACATTAATACAAACACAGAAGCATGTTTTCACATTATTGACATACGATCCGTGATCATGGCCAGCGATCACCGATGTATTGTGTTAGTATGTTTACCAGCTAAACTAAGTCACATCACTAAACTGTGCATGTTAACTTATCCTCCTGTTTGGTAGCCTATTCCTAAATCATTATTTTTTTTGAACAGTAATACTCAATACTATATTATATATTGAACGGTATACAATAATTTACCATCAAAGGGAACAAAATGAATTAAGCTATAGGCCTATACTTAATCATACGGATATGTGCATCGGCCATGGGTCTTAGGTGTCAATTATATTGATTATCTTTACTTCAACTCGAATGCAAATATAATGTGGTACTTTCTATTTAGTCTACGTGTATATTGTATTGTGTTTATTAACCGTGTGAAGGGAACTACCATGACAAATACATCTCTTTGGATGAGAGGTTGAATGCAGTTGAAGAAGGATGATCTTTGCAGATCGATTAATTCACTTACCTAATGCTTCACATCTAGCCTTATACTTAGAAAACTGATACATAGGTCGGTTGTTGAACGTAGTTGATAGATTAATACATTGCTTTGGCTACAACATTGCCGTTTTTTGCCTTTTACCTTTCTTGGATTTGTTGTGCTATGGGAACTATTGTTAGCTTCCAAACCAAAATATTAACCGCAATCAACTATTTCAAATATGTGGCCAATGGATACAAAATATAAACAAGCATAAAGGGGAAAACTGGTGTCATGTCATTCTATTGTAACTGTAATTATAGCTTCCTGTGGAAGTTGACACATCTTTCCCAAAATAGCCATATATTTTACCAAACACACGGATCAATTAACCTGAGGTCATATTCTTCTGACCTTCCCTCTCTGTCTCCCTCTAGAGTGAAGCGGAGTGTGCTGCAGTCCTTTGGTGCAGGTGTTGTGTGTAAGTGAGCAGAGACGAGTTAAAGCACCAGCCGGGGCTGGCTGAGGCAGCAGAGGAGAGAGTGTACAAGACCGCACAAAGAGCTTGAAGGTAGGTTTAGTGATCAATGGCATTGATCAGCCAGTCAATGCCACAGTCTATATCCTCCTGTGTTTATGCTCTCTGAGCACTACTGTGTTAAACTGAGCGTGCTCTAAGCAGCCACCTCAGGGAGCCCTCTGAAAGCTTGCCTCACCCCCGCCATTGATTGACATGTCGATTAGCTGGGAAGCTGTCGACAGCGCAGTTGTTAGGCATCTTAAACATTAATGATGATTGCAAGCGGTGGCCTAGAGTTACACCCCTGACGAAGAGGCAGTGACGTTTCTCTCCACAACCTCATGATACCATTGACAAGTGGCTTTAGCATACAAAAGCTTTTCACTAAATATTGAATACTTCAGAATAGAATACTTCCTTCTATGGTTGCAACATTAAATGGAATGAAAAAAACAGATGATTCTCTGAATAATATCACTCTGTAACTGAAAGGGTTCATTACGACTTCGATATCCTGAACACTATACTTTCATGTGGTAAGAATAGCGATCTCGCTTGCAGTATTGCTTGGCTTTATTTGTATTTGCTTACTTGCGGTACATCAATCTGAAATGAAAATAATTCTCATCGATAGATATGATGTAATGCTTTGAGTAAATCTCACTATGGTCGTACCTTTCAGCTGTTTGTGAAGTATTACCTCCAAGAACAATTTCAACCATAAGGCATGTAAGAGCGTATAAACTGTTATCAATAATACATAATATACATAGAATATATTCTCATCATTAAAAACATAGATCTATAGATTAAACAGTCTCCACAAAAAATCAATGCATTAACTTCATTTCTCCCTAATAATGGTCGTCGCATTAATGCATGCTACCATCAAATTGTCTCTATACAAATAGGTCTTTTTTTTGTATTAGTTATAACTGCCAAATCGTGTGTGTGTGTGTGTGTGTGTGTGTGTGTGTGTGTGTGTGTGTGTGTGTGTGTGGCATGCCCGTGCGGGAAAAGATAATTGCATGAACTATGCACTCTCCCACCACAAGCCTCAAGACCTTATCCTCAACCTCAAACCTGTTTCCCCTTTTGAGCATAGTTAACTGCCTGTAAACAGTTTGTGTAAAGTGGTTAACAGACGATTTATAAGAGTTCCAAGAGCCGACCCAAAAACGTGTGCCCAAGTTAAACTAACTTTGGTTTAAATAGACACACTGCAAAAGGCCTGGTTGTATGAGTCAGTGGTCTTGAAGTGGTTTCAAGCCCAGTCTACCTACCACATAGCTGAAATAACTTGCTGTCCAAGCACACAGATCTATTTTTGCGTTTTTTCTTATTCCATCCTATCCTATCTTCCTCTAGAAGAATTCTCTCATGGCTGCCGGCTTGTGTAGAACTTGTAATGGTCGGTCAAGGCGTTGAAACTTGTGCCTTTACAAGATTGTCTTTAATCTTCCGTCTCCCTCATGTCACCTCCAAACGTGTGGAGGCTGATATGATAATGATGTGTGGAGCTGTAAGGGGTGTTAGAGTTAAGCTGACTGATTAGGCCCTGCATCGATTAGTCCATCACTCGTCACATACATGGTAGCCTAGTCTGGCCAGCATGCAGTAAAGGGGGTGGGGGGGAGTTGATGGATGGTGGAACTGCCTTACTGAACTGGGTTCTATTCTCATAGATACTACAAGAAAACATTGCTTGTAGTGATGCCCACACGTGCACTCCTGCTGTTTTCAGTCCCCTGAAGTGAATGATTATTGAGTCAAATATATATGTTGTGAAATATTCCTTACGCAGTACTGTCACTATACTACAAATCTTCCTTATCATTAACCAACTTTACCATCTTTTCTACATTCTTTCCATCGTATTATAAATTACAAAAAAGCAACAGTATGTTGAATGAAATATTATAACACAAAACATCTGCTAAGGGTAATACAATTTTGAAGATAAAAAAAATATTACAACAAGGCACAGAAAACTCATTTGAGAAGGTTGTTGGAAAAAGTGGGCAGCAGATGTGAGATAAAAAATAAGAGGTAAAAGGAAAGAGTAAAGAGAGTGAGAGTAGACAGTTGGGGGTGGGAGAGGTAGAGCGTGTGGGGGGGGGGGAGTCAGAGAGGAGGAGAGCAGCTGAGGAAAGGTTAGGACCCTCGCATTGCCTGAACATTCTGAGGCTTTTAATCCAGGAACAAAGTCATTAAGGTTCACCGCTACAGAGGAGGCCAATTAAAAACCGTGTAGGCTTGCTTCTGGAGAAAGGCATCATTTGCTGTCGGAACCCTGGCTGTTTTATCAGACCAGTGGGAGCCCTCCCTCGTGCATCGGGGGAATCAAAACGCCTGGCAGACATCTCTCTGAAATGTTTTTCCTTTTTTCATCTTGCTTCCCTTTAAACATATTCGCTTTTATTGAGGAATAGGCTAATGGTGAAATGTTGTAAGCCATGACAACCCAGAGTTTTTTTTTGTTGCTTTTGTGAGATACATATTTACTGGCGTTGTTTTATAGTTACAACCAAAACAACCTTTTGAGATTGTTGAAAAAATGCAATAAAATTAGAAAGGTTTTGTTTTGTTAGTATGCGTTTTGATATGCAATCTCTATTATACTTAATTATAATCTTCTAAATTTTTGACTTTCAAAACTCGCAAAATCTTTCCAGATACTTAACCACCACTTAACTAGGTGATATTCCTCAATTGTACTACACAAACTCTGTTTTTAATCAATGAGCTCCAACATCTTCCTCTTTGTTGGAATGACTACAAAGGTTGAAGAACAGACTAAGGCTTGATCTTGGCCCACTTGTTTACTGCCATAATTGTAATATAAAATTCTTTCTGTTCATAAGGATTAAGACTTAATTTGCTATCGTACTAGTTTAACATAAACAAAAGATAAATATTCATACGACTCAGCCATCTGCAGTCAACTAGAATTTCCTTTAGAATTGTTATGTACTGTGCATTCACAATGTCAAAAAAAGTGTAAAATGCTAAAAATACCACAATAGCATACTCAAAATATTGTTTAGTACATCATGAAAATATATATTTTTTCAGCACTTTTCGCCCAGATTCTATAAATATTGCTATTCCAGAAGTACTTCTTTTATAATCACAATCTATTCAACAGTTTTTCCTCCCAAACCTACCAGTCTTTATATTCATGATTGCAACATTAGAAAGATTAACCATACAACCATAAGAATCCATTAATTTAATGCCGGGCTCCTCTCAAATATGAGCAGCTAAATTTATAGCACATTATCTAACTATCTTGGCTGCGGTTTGGAAAAGGAGGAGACTTGTTTCAGTGGTCACCATGTGAGACAACCAGGGGCGTTTCTAGGATTTTAGGATATTCGAGGCTTAAGCGTAAAACATACTGGCGCCGCAGCCACACGGCGTGCATTTGTCGCGTGTTAGGTGCTGCCCCTAGCACCAATAGGAGGCGATGCGCTGCAGCGTCAACAGGAAGACCCAGGCATGCAAACTGGGCGGAAACGTTGTTCAATAGGACAGTAGCGTGAAGGGTCGCGGGGCGGCTAGCCGCCGCTGGTGTGGGGGTTTTACATAGAAAATAATAGGGCCAGCTGCAGAAATGTTTTTTGATAAACAAGCCCTATTTTGATGCTTCTTTATGCAATCTGGCACCCTATTTACATTCAATGAATGTCTTAATCATAGGACACGTTTTATTCATTCACTTGTTCTCATAACATTAGATGTTGTTAGTAGTTAGTAGTAGTATTGAGTAGAAGCAGAATCCCTCACAACGGCTTTCATGCAACATTTTTGGACGTGCTACTGTACAGTACTAGAGAAAAACCGTTAAATGTATTTATGTTAATATTACTTTATTAGAATATGTCATTTTCTTTCACTCTCACACGAACACACACACAAACACCCACGATTGCACGCACCTACACACGCATGCATGCACGAATGCATACAATTCATACAGTTTAGTGCAATGACAAGCCCTGTAACAGGTCGATCTCTCTCTCTTTCGCTCTCTCTTGCTAACACAAAACGTGCAAGTGCCAAGAAGTATGAATATATGCTGCTTGAATGACACACAGAGGTCCAAAAAATGTACTTGCGTTTTTGATCAACAGTATCATATTACTTTTGAGGACTTCAATGCATTATCAGAATGACAGATGCATAGATCCAAGTCTGTTTCTTTATTATTCTTATTATTCTGAAAACCCAAAAGATCCAGAGCTATTCATAAAACATTGGTGCTTATAGCCTAACAGCACCACTGAGGACAACTTCTCTCTCAAGTTTAGACGGGTTGCTGTAATTGTGGGGACTATTAATTATAAAACACCATACCAATCTGTACTTATTTCTACTCACGAAATAGGCATTTTCGCCCTGAGGCCTCTCTGTCAAAGTTATCGTTGTGTAGGTGTTTGTGAGAAGAACAAGTGGAGCCGAGCTTCTTGACTCTTTGCGTGAATGTTATGTAACATAGGCTTCTGATAGCGTGTAATCTCTAGATTGTATTAATGTCTATGCATAAAATAACCATGTCAAATACATTTGAATTGAGTCCCATATTTAATATGACTCTTCCTCATTCAAAGCAACGTCAATAACAATACAATACATAAAATACATATTGTCTGTTGCCCAACTACCGAAAACAATAACAAGCAAGCAGCAGTTTTACATCCACCATTTAGTAGTAAACAGTCGGAAGTGTCAAACAAATTATGATTTGTTTGATTATTTCATCATTTATCTGGCTCCGGCAACAAAAAATGTTCCACAGCTGAACTGGGAGTGGACCGCACACTACCTTGCTTCTCTGTGCAGGTCTACGGGTAGCCCTAGGCCGGCTCCTTTTATCATGTGCATTTATCTGTATGTTTCTATCAATTGTACAACCATGGATGTCTGCTGACAGTCGATTTGGAGGAGCACGTGATTCCGATGAGTGCACAGCTTACGATCATTAATGTAATTAACGTTTATTAAGAAATACCAGTTAACCGGAGTCATGCTCTATATCAGTTATATGTTATACCCTAAACCAGCACTCATGGAAAGCCTCTTGTCCAATCAAATCACTTGGTTTGAACTAACTGTTTAACAATCCTTATACCAGTACTCGATGGTTATGATGTGTTGGACTCTTATATTCCTACTCCTGCTGACTTTATGTGTTTGTTTGTTTGTGTATGTGTGTGTGTGTGTGTGCTGTCACAAAGAGACAGAGAGCACTCGTATATAGTATGTGTGTGTACGTTTCATTTGAGTGTGTGGTTGGCTTCTCTCTTTCTCCCTGTATATACCGGAGATGGCACACCGATTTGCATCACCTTGGTTCAATGTGGAACAAGGGAGAGAGCTGAAATGGCTAAATAATGTATGTATAGAATAGTGTATGTATTGAACTGGGAAATCTCACATTTTCACAGAGGTTTGTCAGAACACGGTACAAGACCACAGTTGAAGGCAACTGAATCTTCATGCCACGGCCAAGCCCGCACGTCAGCCGTGTTGATTGATAGCTCTTTTCTCTTACCCCCCCACACTCCCATCCCTTATCGCGACTGTGCTTTGCTGCCTCTTTATTTTGGCGTCTTTTTGTTGTTCCATCGCTTTCTCCCTGCCTCTCTGCAGACTGAAAGCTGATATCATGCTTTGAAAAGGTAATGATCCCGGTGTGTTGAGATTATGTATGAGCGGTGCGCAGTGTAATGGCCTGGCTTTTTATTGCCTGCCGCATACTAATCCCACATCTGAAGGAATGAGATGACACCTGCAGGGAGATTTGTACGCGCTGCAGCCGCACATGAAAGAGCGACCATTAAAAATGATCAAAGAAATTACTGCACACACACTGCACAACACTGCTCTCACGCCTGGTTAGGTGTACATCCCTCCTGCCCCAACACTCATCCAGAGACTCCATGCAGATGTATACAGTTGCAGTTATAGATAGCACAAACACACACACAGACACACACACACAGTCAAATACAAAGGCACACATTCTAATTAGAATTTTCCACTTATGGATATTTTCCATAGGACTCTCTCTGGATTTGTCCTGAGTCTAGTTGCCCAGGGCAGTTGCAAGATATTGCAGCACCTGTAGGTATGACATCCAAGCTCTAGATGGTTTCAAAATAAAAGTGCCATACATTTCTTCGTCACTACAACCTATAAAGGACATTAAGCGTTTCCTAAATTCCTTGCAATGTATCATTTATTTGTGGTAGTTCTCACCTCCTATATCCTACAATTATCTTAGAACCACCATTCATTCATTTAGGCTTCAAAATTGAATAAACTAAACAGCCAAACTTGCATTGATTTGCATGTTGATTGATTTTGCAAGCACATTATGTTTTTCTCCCTGTGCATCAAGTCAAGGGCAGCATTTCTATTCTGGCAAGACAGCACAGTGTAAACCAGACAGTTATTATCAGGGTCTCCCATTGCACACTGTTTGAATTATGACATTATACCACTGCAACCTACTACCCCTCTCTATGAATTCACTTTCAGTGCGGGGCCACGCTGATGAATACCATTTAATTTCCTATAGAGCCCAGAACAATAGCTTCTCTTTGTTAAGTGACTGGTTTCAAATTACAACCTTTTCTCAATGGGCCATTGGAATCCGCACATGCAGCAATAAAATAAGGTATTATTTCTGTAATAAAGGGTTGGAGGAATTGTGAACAGATGAATTCCTAAATTGTAATTTTAAATAATTAATTTTAACACCTTTTTGTGGTTATCACTGGAATCCATTTCGCCCTCAGCAGTCCCATGCCAGCTCCATGCTTGATCAGTAATTTCACTGACTTTTCCTGTGTCAAGGAGCGATGAATCACCTTGCATTAGGTGGTGTGTTCTTGTGATGTATGATATATGCACAGAAAGGCAACCTGATGTTTATTCATGACTTTCAAGGCAAGGCATTGACTCGTCTTAGCCCACTGATTTCCTTTTAGGGAACAAAACTATGTCGGATTGAAACTTCATCTTAAAGACGTACAGACCCAAAGTAGAGCACCTCCTTTCTCCTCCCATCTCATCCACTCTCTCCTTCCCCCTCCCCTTTCCTCTTCTTTTAAAATTTCCCCTGATATTATTTCTGTCAGATTAAATTTATTTGACCCTTAAAAAAGATCACTGATTTCCTTCAGATTTTGCCCAACTCTTTTCCACTCTCGCCTCTGTACTTTGCTAAGGACTTTGATGAAGAGATGACTCTTGCTCAGTTTTTCGAGTAGCTGGCATATTAATGAAGCACTAGTAATATGAGACTAAAATGCCCTGCAGACAGACAGACCGACGGATGGACTAAAGCATGCTCACGCACGCACTCACGCACACACGCACACACACGTGCACACACACTCATCCAGTTCTGGTTTCAAAACAGAGGTACGCTGGCATACTTTGGATAGCACTCCTCTCTGTGCTCTCCAAACGTGTGAACCCACTTATTTCACTTATTATTTCTCATGGTTCTTCGTTTTTCGCATTGCTACACATTCATCCGAGTTTTGTTTGTGTGTCGTTTTTTACTTTTGACCTTTATCTGGCGAGTTACAGTAGTTCAAGTTTTCCCGTCCCCTCCTCCCCAGTATTCCACGTCTCCACCTCCCCCGTTGCTCTTCCACTGCTAGGGCTACCTTCCTACCCTGATCTACCTCTCCACCTGTAGCTACCTGGCTCTGGCCACTACCTGGATCTACCTCTCCACCTGTTGCTACCTGGCTGTGGCCACTACCTGGATCTACCTCTCCACCTGTTGCTACCTGGCTCTGTTCAATACCGACTAATCTGAAAAATAGGCTCTAAATGAGCTATTAGGAAGCCAGAAGGTGAAAATATGGAATGTCAAACTGAATTCATCATCACATATATAATAGTGTGTGTTCAGTCGGTCTGAAATAAACAAAAATATTCTAAATATCCTCTTAAATAAATCGATCACATTTTACAATGGACTATAATATAAAACAAACTATGTGTGTGGTGTTGGACACATTGAGTTCTCAACTGCTTGATTCGTTATTATCATTCTTTCATGTAGTTATATGCTTAAAAAGGTTAATAGCCCTTCATCACGTGGTTGAGCGGGGTTGGGGTTGTTTTCGTACGTTCAGCCTTCGTGGGTGTGTACCATCAAACGACTTCTAGTCACACTCGTGAACGTTTTAGCCCTCGCACAGGTGGGTCTACACCATCCACAAAGGCTCCTGCCATGGTATTAACAATATAAAAATCCCTGTTATTACTGAAAACACTGCACATGCTTGACCATGCTTTAATGCTCAGCTGAACGTAAAAGTTTCACTGTTTTATGGAACTGCCTGAAATATGAGCCCATTTGCTGCAATCAGCCCCCTACTGCCAAACATATCCTATTTATCGCACACTATTTATCGTTTTTTTCAAATAACCCTCACTGGCCAATCACTAAATAACAGGAGCCAATACAGATATACTCTGTGTCAACGAGACCTGGCATCAAGCGCGATCTTATCAGAGTTTAAGTCAACTTTTTCCACCTGGCTATAGCTATATCCACAAAGCCAGAGACTCTGGGCAGGGGGTTGGACTAGCTGTAGTCTACAGAGATGCCTGACATGATCCCCACTTTAAGAACATGATAAAAGTTTCTTCAACCTCACTTCATGATAACTCTGTTTCTCTACTGTTCCTCCAAAACCAAATTCCTGCTTCAAACCTACCCATCCTACCCAATCAAAGTAATCATTCTGGGCGACGTCAACATTCATATTGACCGCCCCTCCCAAGCTGCTGACTTCCTCACTCTCCTGGACTGTTCAAACCTCTGGCAACATGTCAGCCGCCCCACTCAACATGTGGACACACCCTTGATCACCTCATAACTGATTGTGAATCAGGTGGAAGCATGCAGATCATATACCTTATCATCTCCGACCATAAGGCAGTAGCTATCGACCTGCCGTTTGCCACCCATCTCTTAGAAATTTTAACTCCCATCAACATAAACAGCCTCTCTGACTAGATCGCCAACTCTCTACTACTCAAGTGTAGCCACCCCCCCCTCACACACACACACGATCTTTATTTGTCAATGTCTGCATCAATTTGCTGCTCTTGACCTTCATGCGCGACTTCAAAACCAGGCGTGCAAAATTTTCCCGATCTGCCCCTTGGTTCAACCTTGAACATAAGGGGCCTACACAATGCCCAGACCCAAACCAACGGCCAACTGCCTTTATCTGACCACTCTGTTGCCTCTCGTCTTACCTGTTCAGCATAAAAGTTGCAATGAAACACACCGCGAAGACTACCTGCCAACCACACAGTAGCGTGTACAGTCTGCGCTTGCGCAAGATGCAGGTGCTAGTCTCGTGGCACTAGTCCACGGCGGACTAACACATTCAGCATAATCAGTGTCAGCGTCAGCGTGCTAGCGAATCAGCGTCAGTGTGCTAGCAGGAAAAACAACCAATCAAGAGTATCCGATGGCTCAGATCCTCACCCGCCAACACTCTCAGACTTGTTGAATCGGACCAGACAACGTCCGCGCAGTTCCAAAAGCTTCAAAATACGGATACACATGGAACAGATTTGTTCCCAAACTCGTCCAAGTCTCCCCAAACGTTTCAAATGGCCAACGGTTGGGCCAGTGTGTAGCAGGCTTAATGTCAATGAAATTGAACAGACTTCAACTTGGAGGCCTACTTGAGGGTCCATAGCCTGGCCTTCAGAGAACACCAGAAGGCCTACTCTGCTGCCCTTAGCAAGGTGAAGTCCACCCAGTATTCAAATCAAATGAAGAAACAGCCAGGAGATGAAAAACAAACATTTCCACCTTAAACTGCATTCTCAAACCAGCTCCAATTGCCTCAGTAGCCACTGAGTGTGACAAATTTGTCCTCTTTTTGCAAAATTAATTTGGCACAATCAGGCACAACACAAGCCCTTCAAGTTCTTCACACACCTATTCCATATATAGCATATATAGAGTGAGTTCAAGGAAAGAGTCTATACCGTTATCGTCCACAGCTTGAGAACGGGAAATGAGAGTCACAGTGCTAACAGATAGAAGAACAAAGTAGAAATTGACCAGCTCACATGGTTTAAACAAGAATATTAAAAAGATGACAAAACTCAACAGAGACTTCCTTGATAATAACAAGATATGTGTGTGACATGCAGGCACGGCGTTAGTTACAGGAGTAGAGAATGTTCGGACAAGGACATTGATAAGTTTACCTGCGTCCCTCAAGGCTCAGTCCATGGTCCCATTCTATTCCTCATCACACCTACGTTGATGATACCTAGTTATATCTCAAAGCCATCCTTGAGTAGATCAAAGCTAAGATCCGACAACTTTCTCCAACTTAGCAGCAGCAAAACAGAAATTCCTCATTAAACCCATAGTAACACCATAACCTCCCTCAACATTGCTGATGTCATCCGGGCACACTGGCAGCTGTTGTAACAAACATTGTGTTACGACCAGTCCCCTATCTCCTCAATTGAGGAGACAGGAGTCCTCAATTAATTAAAGGATAAGCCAGATATGTATGTGAAGTAAGATGTGAATACTATACCAATATAACGTCATCTGTATTATCAGTGGCGAGTGTAGTTTATGGATGATTGGAAAGTTTGCTGTGGTGATGTTGTTGTAGATGGCTGATGTGGATCCCCATATGAAGCCTGCAGGCCATACCTTCACAGATGCACCCCATCAGCTGACAACCCCCTCAGCTCCACCCACTGGCTCAATGCACAGATTGCACAGCAACCAGGAGAACCAGGAGGAAGAGGGAGGAAGATTGAGGGTCGTCAAACCTCGGCCTCATCGAGGCCCATCAAGAACATCTGTAAAATATCCTTCTACCATCTCTGCAACATCACCAAACTCCACCCTGCCCTAACCACAGCTGATGCAGAGTAGCTTGTTCATGCATTTACGAGCTACTGCAAGGGTCTCCAAACAAACTGCTCCAAAAACTGCACAACATCCCAACAAGCAGCACTGCCCGGATCCTGGGAAGAGTCTGGAACCATGACCACATCAACCTCACCCTAAAGTCTGTCTCTTGGATATCAATCACATATCGCAATGACTGCTTGCTCACCTTACCAAGATGCCCCCACATACCTCACAGACCTCCTACAGCTCAACAAATTCCCCAGGGCCTTCAGATCTGCAAGCTGTAACCTGCTCGTCAATTTTTCTTGTAAAGCGTCTCGGAGATGCCTTATTAAAAGCTCTCTATTATTCCAATAGATTATTATTATTATTATTATTATTAGGAATTTCCAACTATTGGTGTGTGTGAGCTCAACCACATCGACCCATTTCTAGTTTAACTCACCCCATAGAACTGTGTGCAACTAGTCACATTCCCAGCAATGGTACAAAGGGCTTGGATATGCTCAACCACAACCAGTAAAGGCATTTGTGAACTATAAGCTTTCTAGTAATTTTCTTTCTCTGTCGAGTTAAGGTTAGTAAAGTAACCGTTAATACAAAATCCAGTGTCTATTTGTCTAGTAAATTTGATTTTAATGGAAGATTTGCCTTTTCTATCCATCATAGTTGCATCAGTACATTCATAATAGGGTTCTTCCTTTGAACCAACGGTGTCCATTTATAATCCGAATGACTAACCTTGTAACAGCACATGCACCCATATTAAACAAAAGGGCATAGTGCATGACTATCCTTTAAAATGTGTACTTACACTAGCCCGAAAAAAACACAGGTTTGCTGTTTGTATGTGTTTACATGTAGTACGTTTTAAATTGTCCTGGGGCTTGAGCCTGCAGCGCCACCTGTCAAGTAGCAGGGTCGATGCACACATCATGTTCTTCTTATATAAGTAGCTATCCGAATCACTTCTTGTGGTGTGGTATTAAGAGCCTATGTAATATAAGCAAGAAGGGGGTGCAGGTGATATAGCACAAGCATGACAAACACACACAAACAAGGCCTATTCATATCACACGTTGCATGGGTAAGCTTGGTACTATAGACAAGATCAATCTTTTATTTTGTGGGGCTTTTGTTCTTAACATATGTAATGCCGCACTAATCAACGCACAGCAGTGAGCGGTGCCTATTTGAACCTGTTATGATAAATAATGCAAATGGAGCACCCTCTGCAAATGCCAGACAAAATAGTGGGTAGCAGAGATAGAGGGGAGAGAGGGAGAGAGGGAAAGAGGGCGAGGAGCAGAGAGGGGAGGACGAGAGAGTGAGAGCTGGCGGAACCAACTGATTGTTGTGCTGTCAAATTGATTTGCATGAAAAAGGGTGGCCTAATTGCAGCACTTAACTGCAACGTTCAGATAATACAGAGCAGGATTACTTAAGGACACGGAGGGGCTTTCATTAAGAGGAAGGATTTCCTGGGTGTCTTTGAGAGACACTCCAACTTCTATTTCACAAAGGGCCCTTTTACTACAGCATTTCACCCAACATGTCTCGTATGTATTCATCATAGTACACACATACAAACTGCTCTCTGAGCAAAATATTAGTCTTGACTACCATATTTCTGATTAAAAGCTCTAGTGTGTTTTTATTTGTTGAATAAGGGATGAGTGTTTTAAATTAGGCAAAGTGATATATGTTTTAGGGTGGCTATTAAAGGATTTGACCGGCCTGCTATGACCTCAGGTTAATTGTTGACATTGTCTTTGTCGAGATTTCAATCTGCCGATATTTTTGTTCGACTCCGCCCCTCTTGCGCTGTGAGTGCATGCCGAAATTGGGCAGTTGGCCAGCCAGCCAGTGTTTGGCTTCTCTCATAGCTGTATCTTTGTTTGTTTAACACAAGTAAGCGCATACGAACTGGTTGTGTTCTCAAATACTGCCCACAAATGAACAAATCCACAAGTTTTGATTCTGTGTTGTACCCGTCACTGCCCATGCTCAGGAAATTAGAGAATAAGGCGAACAGATATAATTCAGAGCAAAGATGGGGGCTTTTATTTATGCAGTGGGATATTTCAGAATTCTGAGTGCAGACCAACATTTCAATAAGGGTAACTGTTGGAGAGGTCTTCTTTAACTGATTGGAACGCAGCCTAAGCATTCAATTTTAAATCAAAATCAAGTGCTCAGTTCCTGTTGTATGAATGTGTGAATAACAAGACTGGCACCTGAACACGAAGGAAACTTTTTCCCACTGAGCCAGTCAAATTCAACCGGTGGGTCGAAGCAATAACAAAATCACAGTTTGATTCAAAATTCAAAACCAAGCTAATGACCAGGACATTTTAAATACAGGCATTCTATCTGCACTCCTCTCCATCTTCGCACAGTGTGCATGTAAACACAGAATCTAAACTTGTGGATTAGTTCCTTTGTTGGATGTCAACAGCTCACAAACTGCCCAATATCAGTATGCACATTCACCAGGAGCAGGGGTAAAAGTCATGTCTGATTTACATCTGGATATTGACAATGTCAACAATTGAGCTGGGATCTTAGCACACCGGCCAAAATTCTTTCATCATGCTTTGCAACCAGCCAATGAGAGATTTTAAACAGAGACAGAATGTCATAGTCCACCCATATTCTTCTGAAGAGTAGTGAAGCCTTATTAATGTATGCATCTAGAATTCATATGCAACCGTCCACGTTAGGGTTCATGTCCATTTCCCACATAAAACCAATTCCAATTGCATATTTCTGGCAGCATTTGGAATTTGAACAAAGAATTTCCTATAGATTGAGTCATGTCCTTTCGGGTAGATTAGTTGGGGAAGCTGTGCAATATGCCTTTTTGTCCTTTTACATTTTTCCAATTTCCTCCTTTCTTCACTCACCTTTCTCTACACCCCAGACTCCCATTACTGTTCCTCTACTTTCTTTAATTCCCATCTCCCATCACCATCTCTCCACTGTCTCAGTGTGATTATCCCTCCAGCTGCAACACGTGTGTCTCTTGTGATGGTAGGCAGGCACATCGTGTAGGTCCTAATGAAGCCTACATGAGCAGCACCGAGCCTGGGGCTGGAGGAAGTCTGGTGTTTTACTTTGCCCCGAGATTGGCTAACAAGTCCACCACATTGAACAATGTATGGAGGAATAGGCACTTCGTTTTTTTAATGAATCATGTCCTGAAAGCCGCTACACAAAAAGAAAGCTAATCTATAAAAAGTCTGAGAAATAAAAAAGGCAGAGAGGTGCTTTTAGCAGTAAAAAGGCACATTTCCTCCTTTTGTTCTGTCCATGATCGAGGTAATTCTCTGCATTTTGCTCTGAAAACACCACTAATGTCTTTTGCTCGTGTGAACAGGGAAGAAAGAAAGGGTCTCAAGGTCCCTATTACAAGCCTTTTATGTCAATCATTTTCATACTGAGTATTCATCTATTTCCATTCCTCCTTGCCTCCTGTTAGATCCTTAAGAAAACTGGACATAAAAGCAGAGATGCTATTAAACCTAGCTTAACTCTTCTCGCCAGGTGTTTCTCTGACTTTCTGGAAAAGTCCCACATTTCTAAAGCATTCTTTTCAGTCTGCTTATCTGAAAGCCTTCATTTTTTTTTGAGATCAAGGATAGTCCATAGCAAGTATGTCTTAATTACTGTAGCACAATGGCGCAAACCAAGGCCAGGCTGTAAAATATGTTCCATTATCATTTGTTTTTGCCTTAAATCTGACCACAGTGTAGTTGATCAACTGTTTGACAAAACAAATGAACCCTATACTGCAGCAAATAAGGTATAAATGATTAAGCTACAATATACTTATATGGCTATCGAAATGCCATGGGCAAATGCAGATTAAGCATTAATTACCAAAATATCTTTTTATAATCAGTATTAAAAAACGCCAGCATGAAAACGATAAATGCTCTTTGTTTGGGTGGTGATTCTACAGCCTCTACTCCAAAGCAGGGAAGTGCTAAGGTTGGTGGTGGTGGTAACTGCCTGTTGTGTAATGAGAGAGTGAGCTGTCAGAGGCACGCGTGTAATGGTTCCCTTGCTGGGTGCCCCGTTCAGGCCCTATGGGAGCAAGGCAGAGACACACCATTTCTTTCAAGCCTTCTCCTCTCCTCTCCTGTTTCCCCTTCGCCCCAACCTCTCTCCCTCTCCTCCCCCCGCTCTCACAATCGGTGATCTCAGCAGAGACCGTGCCAGACCTCCTGTATTGTTGTTGCTCTTTCCGTTTCTCTGTCATCTGCAGGACAGGCATTTGTCTTCCAGATACACATGCATGTACAAACACGCACATGCAAACCCACACCCTGGCACACACACACACACACACACACACACACACACACACACACACACATACACACACACACACACACACACACGCACACACATTGAATCTCAGTGGTCATTTGGGAGGCCTCCTAGGAACCCTTTTTTACTGCTTGCTGTTGAATGTACAGCTGTTCAGCTGATGAACAGTCATTCTAGCTTCACCGAATGTGTCAGACAGGCTGCACAAGTCGCTTCTATCTGATGGTACATCTCTTTCTACCCTGACATCCCTCATTATGTTGCAACGACAGCACTGCCACAGGCTGCATCCGGTTCATATTCCTCCCCCTACTATACACTCCTCGAAAGGAAGGGGAACGTCTAGGTCAATAAAATGGACCACGTTCGTATGTAACTCAAATGTTATCAATGTGGTCGAACGAGCATAGTAATGCACGTGCTTCGGTACACCTTTTCAGCTCTTGCTAAAATCATTCTCATACTGGCTTTTGAGGCTATCATTATATTATGTAGGTTGATTGGTTGAATGACATCTGACCTTCACCCCACTTTTTAAAAAGATGTTAAGATGTAGCGGGCTTGCTCGATTGCTTTAGCAACACAGCATTAATACTGATACTGACTAACCAGGAACCAATTAATCTACAGACCTTGAACTCAACAGCAGTTAAATGAGATAGCCTTGCTATCCAGATGGCCTAGTGTGGCCGACACAAATGAGACACAAGTCAAGTATCTGTTGGAAACACAGTAAAAAGAAAAATGACTAAAGAAACTGTTAATGCATCAGTAGAATGGAAACATATTATGTATTTGTATTTAGCATAAAGCCATTTTCGTCATCCATCTTCCTAAAAATCTGCTTTGCTAGTATAATAGCTTTAGAAGTACAACAACTTTTGCATAATAATATCTAATCCTAAATAAACTTTGATATGACACACATAATGGCATTCCTTTGGCTATAGCAATTGATAGATATGTATTCACAAAGTCACAGACATTGTTTGGACTGTTGCACGCATTTTCACGCCTGAAAATGGACCTTACTGACAAGTAAACATTTTGATAGCATAGGGAAAAGAGGTGTTGTTTCAGAGAGAGATAGCATTGATCAGGCAGTAGCGAGGACATGGGAGAACAATCCAGTAATACAAGCCCACGCTGTGCTGCATGCTTAAGAAACTCCTCATGCATATTAAGTGGCACACTCTGCATAATATCTGCACTATGTGACACGCTCGGCCATACACGGACACCCAAATGGTGTGGCTATACCTTAGTGGTTTTTAATCGCTATCATTTGCATTCTCCCCAAAACCTGACAAGACTCATTCAAACTCTTTAGCTGTGGGTGCCATGCACGGTCCCACGTGTCTCGTAGCCTTCTGCGTATTAGCACTGCTTCTTGAATGTGCAGCAGAGGTGTGTGACGATACCAAACGAGGTCCTCGTTACCTCCCACTTGGACGGCGCAAGCCTTTGAAAGTACTACAGCGACATCTGCATGTGCCATGGCAATAAAGCGCCAGTCTGATACCCACCATTCGCTATATGCGCTGGGTTTCGTCTGCCAGCCTTCGTGCTGCCCCCCCCCCTCTTCCACAGCCCTGCGGCACTCATTACTCAAATTGCTAAACAGGGCTAATTGTGCGGGGCGTGAAGCTGACTTCATTTGAATATTCGGTGTATGGCTTAGGGGGAATTTGACTTACAGGCGTACAGAAAGGAATTAGTTAGGGAATCGGTAAATAGGCGTTCATAAATTTGAAAAACGCAAAGTCTCTTTGGATAATAATTATACCTGGGAAAAATTGCGATTGTCTTTCCTTTGAAGAAAAAGTCCATAACGTTTTCGGGGACTTTGGATGCTTTTTTTTTATTGAAGCCATTTAGAATCCTATTATTCCGAAAATAAGAAATGGCATTGGTTTGATGCTGAAAATACAATCACAATAAAGTGCAGATAGTGAGCACTGAGTCCGTAAACATTTGGATTAAGGGCTAAACTGTACCTGAAATGTGAGAAATGGGTATCTTTGTAATAATGTGTGGATTTAGTTTTTTCACAGTTTTGAAGATATCATAATCACAGTATTACTTTCTTTTTTTTCGGATTCATGATCCAATATATCTGTGGCGCAGTCACCCCTGTCTCCTTGTCTCTGAGCATTCAACCAATTTGGCTAAAATCTGCTGCCAACAGTCATTAGCCAGCGTCTTCTTACCCAATAAAGAATGTTAAAATATTACAGTAGATCAGACCAAATAGACATCAGAACAGGACTTTTATACATCCATCACTGCAGTTGGTTAAAAACAAATCCCCTTTATAGTATATTTAAAAAAAGCAATCATTTGACATTTCCCGATTCTAATCGTATCCGTTTCTGCTACATGGATATATATATATATCTATATATACATATATAAACACACTGTATGCAAAACGACCTCCCTCACAGATTGTCTGCTCCTTAATTATTCCGCATCTTAGCTTGGCCGAGCCCACTTTTTTAATTAATGTCAAATTAGGCAAATTAGGATTCGGCAGGTTGCCAGAAAGCAGGCGCGCGGCTTTGAAGATTGTCATCTCGTAATGAGTTGCTTTTTTTTTCTTTTACACTTTGGTCTCCTCCATTTCCACAATCTCGCTCTCCAGCGGCGGTTGCCTGTATGCCTTAGCGATTTAATGATATGCAAATGAAATATGCATAAAACCATTCTGCTGCAGGATGATTAAGCACAGAGGACATTAGCCAGTGCCCGCCACAGTGTCTGTTTTCTCCTCTTCATTTCGCTTCAGCCAGACGCCGGGAAACGGCGCGCTAATGACGCTCAATACTATTAATGTGCGAGCGCTAATCATTTCAACATCACCAATAATATCCAGTGGAGAAATTAGAATCCAGGCAGATTTTCGTCCCGCTCCAGTTTTAAGTTGTAAGATCCAGAGCCATGGGTGGCAGATGTCTTCATTGGTGGTGTGGTTGTGTAGAAAGAAGGCAAAGAATGAATCTTTTCCAGAAGAGATCACTTGAACATCACTGGCAGTGCAGTACCTTTTCTTTGCTTGTTTGTGAGGGCTGGCATTATTTGACTACTGGCATATAACGAAGGAAGAAAAAATATGCTCCTTCTCCCTCACTCACATACACTCACTCCACCCCCATTCCTTTCTGCTTTCTCGTGCAGCTTTTTTTTTTTGTAATCCATTTGTGTAATGAAGACATGGCACAATTAGCATCCCCCATGGAATCAAATAAACGACTGATCATCCAAAGCTCATTAGCTCCGAAAGATTATATCCACATGCGATTTGCAATGAAGGGTACGGGGGGAAAAATAGCAAAATTACAAATTAGATTGTATTTCGTTCGTGATCGCGATTGTGTGAGGTTATTGTAAATGCCCAAAAGATGCCACCATTCCATCTGCCCTTGCTGTGTGGAGGCAAAGCAAGACTCAGACATATTGGTGGTGCATGCCAAGGTAGGGTAGCAAGCACAAAGATCTTTTAATCCCTCCCTTTGGATGACTTCTTCAATTATTCATATTCCATAACCATGCCCCTTGTCCAGAAATCCAAGAAGAATCCAAATATTTAGACCAATGGAGGTTTCCAGAGACTGATGAATTCCTGATCATCCCTTCAATTGTTGTATTCTTATTAACAATTTAGAAAAAAGCTGGTGAAAATCCTAAAATGTATCAAAGCCTATAAACCCATAACACAAGGCACTTGGTACGTTGGCATTGGCTTTGCTTCACAGGAACACAGGATCCAAACATTTTAAGATTGAAGGATGTTGAAGGAGGTTTCCATGGCCCAGCTGCCCCCACCTCAGTAGCTTCCAGGCCAGCAAAGAAGTCACATATTCTCAAGTGTCCCAACACTGCATACCCTCCATATCCTTTCCACTGTCCATCCTGGATCTGTGCCATCCTTGCCACCTAGTCCTTTTGGTCCAGTTTCAGTTTGGAGCCCATTAATCCATGTGGAGACTGCAATACATGTAGATAAGCCATAGGCAGTCCTAGTTTTTCTTGTTCATGATGAAAAGGACTAATTTAGTCAGGATAACCGTAGTTCCCTGTCACCTTTCCCATTTCCCTACCAAAAGTCGGTGGCGAAACAAACCCAGAATGTGTCATTCCATCCAAAAACTGTTAAAATGACGAAAAAATAAGTCCCATCTGTCGTTGATTTTAATTAGTTTTGGCACTTCATTAGTATGCGTCCTCATGTTTAGCTGTTTTTTTTCGCTCTTTTCGTCTGTGTCATTGTAAACAGCTGCCATTGAGCTTCTGGCATGGTCCCTAGGTCTGCTCTCCCTCCCTCCCTTGTCACATGCAGGCTGGCGATTGGCAGATTGGCAGCGTATTGGACAGCAACGCCTTTAGTGGAGATCCTACATCACCAACAAGGCTGGCAGCCACTGCAATGAAAGACGATGGTAGTGAAAATGATGTGGTGAAGGACGGGCTGGGGTGTGGTGGTGGTGGGGGTGGGGGGTGTGTTGGCACAAAGAGGCACCCGCTTTACACCCTCCTTCCAATTCCCAACAGCTCGTTGCTTTTGTCTTGTTCGTCATGTTTGTTGTTTTTTTCCACCCTGGCGGGTTCTCCTGTTGGTTAATTAGCCCAGAAATCCTTTTAATCGTGTCCGTCACGCTAATTAACAAAGCAAACTTTGTTGTTGTAATTAGCCGTGTGAACGCTTAATTATCCTTTCTTCTTTTTCCCTCTAAACTTAAAACAAGCGACCCGTGCATCGTATCCAATCGCGTTGATTTGGTTAAATCGCTGGCGTCCCCCTCGCCGTTTCTTTTGTGGCAGATGCCATCATATTTCCCAGTGGCACACCTCTTAAGCCGAGAGATCGCCGATAGTTGTCCCGTTGGCATTTTCCAAAGCGATGACTGTGGCTTGAGTCTGCAAACAAGACTGCTCACGTTCTGAATCGGTCGCAATTGTCCAAAGAAGTACCTCCTCCTCGATTGCCAACGAGCAGTTGGCATGGCGTGTTCTGCCCTGCTGGCTGGCTGATTGCTTGGCACAGAGTTGTGCCTCAGCTGGTAAGAGACTGAAGAGAGGGAGAGGGAGCAAGTAGGAGGGGCCTCATCTTATGCCACCGCCGCACCCCCCCTCCTAGTTATCTCTAAAACAACAACAACCTGAAGTTTATTATTTGTTTTACATCGCTGCCGTTGGTCCCAGGTGCCCACTTCTCCGCCAATTTCCTCCCCTTGTGTTGATCGCGGCATGGGTCATGTGCCATCTTGAGTCATCTGCTAAAATCTTTCATGGCGGGTAACCGCCCCAGACCCTCCGACAATATGGCACCAGGCGATAAGCGTCACTTAAGTCCCGGAAGCACTTCTCCAATAACTCTTTGGTGAGTATCTTGTCTTGGGTCTTCTTGGTCTGCAAATGTATGTATCTTTTTTTCCAGGGTGGCATCAAGTTGATGAAGGATTCTGTCTCTTGATTCCATGTTTTCCTTGGCTTACAATCTTTTGCAATAAATTCCCAACACCGTGGCACGCAGCTCACCAAATGGTGCCGCCCGATCTGTCTGTGTCCCCAGCTGCATCTAACCATCTACCCACGGGAGCAAACCCAAGTCTGCCTGGGTACCACAATTGGATGGATGGCACTGTGCCAACTTCTCTCTACCATCAACTGCATTCGCTCTCTGTTTCTCCCATTTGCCCAGCCCCTTTCTCCATCAGCCCCCCCCCCCCCCCCCCCCCCCCCCCGTGTAGCCTGCCTCCTCTCCTCTCAAGCGTTCTTACCGCACGCTTAGTACCCCCCACCCCCTGCTCCCCCATTGCCCATGAAAGCCATCTTTCCACCCACCACCCAACCCCCTTTTGTTCTATGGGGTTGACATTAATTAACGCCTCAGTTAATTGATTCTTAAAGCCGATGAATAAGGCTTGTGTTTCTCATACATCGGGTACTTATGGTCCGCTCTGCAGCATATGTCTTTACGTTGCATTCGCTCCATTCTTCTCGGTCCTACGTCCACTGTTGAAAATAGTTTAGGGAAAAGAGAGCCAAGCCCGGGCGTCAGCAGCTCTTATCGTGCTAAAAACCAGCGCAAGTACTGCTTCTATACTGAGTGGTCACCAGGGAAAGATATGATTGGATTGTAGTCTGGGGAAGTTTATATTTTTCTGCCTGAGAATGCAGTGCTGGAAATTTGCTATTTTCAATCAGAATCCTGTTGCAGCAACTTGCCATCCTCATTGCTATAGATTTTCACTCCTTTCCTCTTAACCACCTCTTCAGACTCCACACACCTCCTCCTCTCTTGCTCAGCCTCTACTCATCGCATCACCAAGAAAGATGGCACGTATCCCATGCTTTTTACCGCAGTGGGTTTGTTTTTACTTTTCACGTAAAGTGGATTATAGATTTTTTTAAAAGATTGACCATGTGTTTGGATAATTCGCGATAGCGCACAGTACGTACTTGCGGTAATTATCTTTTTATACATCGTCACATCGTTAGCATATTTTTTCTTAATTCCCTTGAATTAGCGATATTTGTCAAATTTGATTAAGTCATTATTCGGCTATATTGCCTTTTCTCTTCATTGGCTTTTGTTTCAGGTTTTCGCTCGGCACTGATGAGGTTGAAAGCGAGAGACGGAATATATTTTAATTATTTAATAACGTCCCCCCACCCGTTGACGAAGATATGCCCACCGCCGTTAATTAGCAATCCCACAGCGTTGATAGTCAAGGTAGAGTAGACAATTAAAATGGAGAAATGCACATGCTTATACATACTGCATGCTAAGCTTCTGCTCTTTAATTGCGGAACATTCTAAATTCAAACATTTGGTCCGTTGTTACCTTTCCACGTCAATGAATTTGACGTAAGTATTTGGGAAGCAATCACACTGTGCACTGCTAATTTCCTACGAAAAAACCTTTTGTTTTTTTTGCATTATTTAATAAAAAGGAGGAACTGGGCAACAAGGGAAATTCATTATGCAAATGGAGTGATATTTGCATAATGTCTTATTCCAAGCATATGCAAATGAAGTGTATAATTTATGAGCGCCTGTGTCTGTCTCATAGTGTTCCCATAACTTACAAAGAGATTCCCCCGTCCCCCCCCTGTTCTTGTTTCTCTCGTCCTATCCAAACTGGCATGACATGCGCCACACTCGCAGAGCAAGCTCACTAAACAAGCACTGACAAAAGGGCTTGCAAGCTGGGTACTATGACTGGGTGGGGAAACGAAAACTTGTCTGGGAGTCTTAATGGGAGGGAAAGAGAAGGGCAATGGTAGTATGGGAGGAATCGTTAAGGGAGGTGGGGGCACATACATCCTTCTACAAAGGCTCAGTAGCAGAGGTTAATTCCGTAAAACAACTGCAGAAGCAAATAAGTTGAGCGACGGAGCACACAGACGCACGAGAGCGAATGGGTGGAGCAACGGTGGCTTTTTAATTATTTTTTCCTCGTTGCCTCGTTAGTGGAATGTAATTCTTGCGGTGTTTGCGGTGCTATTCCTTGATGCCATCGTTCGAGCTCCATCTCCAGAGCTGCTTCTTCTTCTTCTTCTTCTTCTTTTTCTCAGGATTTCTCAGGACACAAATGAGAGAACCAGCTGAGCCCAGGGTAGGATGGGGGGGATGCAAAGGATTGAGAGGAGGAGGACGCGGAACGGAGGAGAGAACTGTGCACTAGTGGGCTCCGTTTAGTCCCTAACCCGTACCTCTGGATGTCTCTGCCCAGACTGGTCCGACCCAAAGTTTACACTATTGTAAGGCACTGGGTACACCTGGAGGATCGGACCCGCTTTCTTTGCCATAATAGAGTATGTTCTGTTAAGCAATGGGCTCTCTAATGCCTAATTGGAATTTTCCTTGAAGCTGCTCCATTTTTTACATACACAACGTGATTGATCTGCTTTGCATTCTGGATCTGAGGCTCTAGGAAAAAAAATTAAAAAGTAAAGCCTTAAAACGGTCACTTGGTTGAATTTTGTATCGCTGCTAAACTATTTTTATAGTTGATTTATATGTGTTTTTTTTTAATTTGTATGACATCTGTGGTTATTTTATGCTCTTTTTGGTCACTTGCCACAATGTTGAAATCTTCTATGACCTTTTTTTAATGGTAACCCATCCAGCGTTTACATTGTTTCCCAAGGTGTGTGGCATAACAGAAATGCCATGTCATACTGTTGAGCCTGTATGCATGCATGTGATTACTGCCACTGTCAATGTGTTTGGGGGCATGCGTGTGTGCTATTGTTAGTGTAATGAGTAAATTGTTTGAAATGTCCTAAACCATGTGAGCTCTGGGATACTTTTAGAGATACACATAACTTCAAGCAATGCTACTTTTTCTGCTGATGAGGCCAGTTGGAATCCCCTTCTGAGTTTCTCTGCTTGTTGTGATATTGACACTATAGTGCATCTCTGAAGCATTCCTGGTTGTATGATGGCTGCTGATTTGTTAGCTCTATATTTATTGCCTATTCTATTACTTTATTGAGTATATTGCTGAAATGTTTTTTTTAAGTTATTCAAAAGTCAATATTTATTTTGTTTATTTGTTTACTTGTTTTTGTTGACATGATTAATGGTTGAGTCGTTGGGCAATATATGGTAATTAATACAGTAGAATGAACTCTTCAAGGTTGCTTACATGAAATTCAATTGAAGCTAAATTGAATCAGAAACCAAAAGTGTACTTTTACCTTCATACCTGTATGTTTGGCAACAGAAGTTAACCTCAACAGCAAATTTCCAAAGATTGAATAAGATGTGATCTGACTGAAAAGATCCATTTTGTGTGTGGAATACTTGATGATCAAAAATACGTTCCTCATTACATGTGTATATGTTTATCAGTTTGTGCCAAAGCAATAAAGTCACGAAAGGTTGAAATAACATTAACAATGCTACCTATATTGTCAACATATTTCAGTCTTCATCATCAAGTTATCGCTCTATTGAATCCATGAAAATGAAAATATCAACTGACTATCAAGCTGGTTCAAAGACTTTGTGTTATAAATATAATACATAGGATGTGTAGTGTGTGTGTGAGTGGGGGGGGGGGGGGGTTGGTTCGTCCCTCCATAGACAAACCATGCCCTTGAAAAGTATTTGATCACAAGTACACATGCGCTATCTGCCTACCTCTTTGATTATGAATTCATATTTCTATCTTGTTTAACTCAATTTCAGCAGTTGTATTGTAATATATGGTTTGTTAACTGTCCTTGACTCATCTTTTAAATAGTTCAATAAGTTGGTCCTCCCATATCATAGATAAATGAAGCATTTTTAGTTATCTGCTTCTATGTTCTTACATATGTCAGCTCTTATAGCATTGAGCTTGATGAGCTGTTCACTACTTGCTTTTGACATCTGACTTGTCCTTAAAGTGGCTTGACTTGTTCTTATAGTGGCTTTGCTTGTTCTTATAGTGACCTGACTTGTTCTTATAGTGGCTTGGCTTTTTTTTTATAGTGGATTGACTTGTTCGTATAGGGGCTTGACTTGTTCTCTAAACTTTCAGAGGTCAGAGATAGGAATTAACATGGAAGCACTTTTCCTGAAAGCCATTGCAAATCTTGCGTCCAGCCCATCTATTAAAGTAGTTTACAGCTGGTGATATCAAAGACGGCTATCTAATTTGATCCCCTGTGTTAGAGATATTGGCAGCAGCTTGTGAAGGTGACATATCTCATCAAATTGGGCAGGAGTTTTTCATACAGGGAGGCTAAGGAAGGAGGTTTGGTGGTTGATGATATATCCGACTCTGAGCTATGTCCCAGCTACGAGCTACACCGTCAACCTGATTGTGTTTCATGACTAGTTCTGATCAAACTACACAAGATACAATCTATTAGAGATGAAACGGTAAGAAAATGTTGTATCAGGATTATAGTAGCCACAATTATTATCGTTATCGTTCATCATATATATAAAGAATGTGCTGAAACTTAGTACTTGCCCGGTGGGCAAAAAAGTACTTAAATACTTTCACCAAGTTTTATATTGAAAACCAGACCAAATGGTTTTTTTTAGGAGGAGCTTTAATCTCACAGTCAAAGTTAAAGAAAATGTTCAATCAATCAATCACAACTCTGCTTCAACGTAGCCCAGGGACTTGAAACTCAGAACTTGCTTATTAGCCTTGCTAGCATTAGCTGGTTAGCATGGTCACGATATACGAATTGACTCATGCAACCACATGCTTTTTCTTCAGAAAATGCAAATGTTCACATATGAAGTCGGTTGTGAAGTAAGCCATGCTATTGTCATTCTGTATCTTTTTGGGAATATTTCACTGCAGTGGCGTCACATAGTTAGTAGTAGTACCACTCCAGTACTACTCTGCCAACAACCACTCCAGACAAGACAATTGCTATGTCTGCATGTAGTCATAAACTCACCATTCAACTCTTATCCTGCAACCCAGCCATTGATCAGCACCACGGACAGCAGCCAAAGCGCCCCATTGGTCAACGCTAATCTAAGTGCCTGCACTGGCCTCAGTCAAACCACCACAGCAATCATTTCTCCAAAAACCAAACATCCAAAATAGCTGTAGCCAGCCTACAATAGTAAGTCGACGCAAAGGTATCTTACACACTATGTGGATAAGCATAGAAAAAATAGCCAGTGCACAGCATTATATTATTACATCGAGCCAAATTATATAAACACGCTATGGCTGGTAGAATAGAAGAAGATCAAAGGAAAACATCCATGTTTTAAATTTCAAGTTTCATTGCTGGAAGTGCTCAGATAAACCTAACATAATAATTGCCGGTGATAGCTCTGCTTTCAGGGATTATACTGCCCCACCCTAAGCCCCGCCCACTGAAGAAGGATATTGTTTACTAAAAGACTGGCTTCATTTTTTCTTATATAGTGGCTTCATCTGTTCTTATAGTGCTTCACTCATCCTGATAGTGACTTCACTTGTCCTTATATAGTGGTTTCAATTGTCATTATAGTGGCTTCACTTGTTCTTATAGTGACCTCACTAGTTCTTATATAGTGGCTTCATCTGTACTTATAGTGGTTTCAGTTGTTCTTTTGTAGTGGCTTCACTTTTTCTTAAATAGTGGCTTCACTAGTTCTTATATAGTGGCTTCATCTGTCCTTATAGTGGCTTCACTTGTTCTTATATAGTGGCTTCACTTGTTCTTACGGTGGCTATACATCTCAAGCAAAACTATGCATCCTTCCCATAATTGTAACAAACAAAAAGAGTGACAAAATAGTGTGTGTGTGTGTGTGTGTGTGTGTGTGTGTGTGTGTGTGTGTGTGTGTGTGTGTGTGTGTGTGTGTGTGTGTGTGTGTGTGTGCATGTTGCGCCTGGCTGTTTATCTCCTTGTGAGTGTCCTCTATCTATCTTGCAGCCTTTTCAATCTTCCCCACCATCCCCATATATGCATGTGCGTGTGCGCGTGTGCGTATGTGCGTGTGTGTGATGAACCAGAGACAAGTGCCACGGGGTAAACATGTCCACTGCTACGTCTGTGCTCCTGAATGGGTGAATTAAGCATGCACCACCAGGCTGAGTGGATGGATATTCTCCCAAGCACACACGCTGGTACACTCACCAACATGCACACAAATGTACCTTTAATGAGGCTAGGCCAGAAGCACACACCAGCCCAAGGGAGCTCGGAGCTGTGTTAAGAAACTGTTAAATGTTAACTTTAACATGCAATCCACACTCACACACTTGTAAGCAGAATCCTGCATTATTAAATGTGTGCCGGTAGGGTGATTAAGACTGTTGTAGTTCCTTCATAATTCATCTGCATTAAAAGGGGCAATTGTTTTGCTGGTATAAACGAGAGCTGGCACATGATGTGCTGGTCGATGAGCCAACATGACACTTGGCATGGCTGTCTTTGTAATTCTGTCTGCAGGCTGTATGGCTAAATGACTGTGGAAGTGATAGAGGGGTTAATCGGTTGATTACAGCTAAAGTGGTTGACCTGGCTCAGCAGCTTTACCACAGGCCATATACAAGGAACACTGGCTCTGTTTACTTAAGCGACTTACACCCATCTTAATATTTGGATTTGAAAAATGTTTTCTTAGAAATGGTTGAACGATGAAGACAACCGTTTTCAGAACTGGTGCTGTACACCACATTCAATCTGGACTGAACGGTTCTTATACATGAGTAGATCGAAAAATTGTTGTACAATCTAGATATTTCTGTTAATTAGACAGGGCCTTTATTATTTTGAAATACCGGGCAAAGGTCAATGATTGTCTCATATATAGCAAGCAATACCAATATGGAAGATACTTGTGCCATGTGTGTCTCATGATGTGTCCTACCCATATTTGTGCATTGCAATTTCTCATACATGATCATATTGGGTCGACGCATGTTCTGAAGTAAAAATATAATATCATTAAAAGCAAATTTGCATTTCATCACAGACAAAAGCCTGATATGTACAAAGCATTTCCCACACAACAGAGAATAAGCCTATGTAATTATCTTCAATAAATGATACACATAATAAAAGAGCAAAATGTAATATTATATTAAGAGACAAATTATAAAGCTATACTATGCAAAATAATAAAAGCTCCATTAAGCTTCAACTTATTATGTCGCCATTTAAATGTTAATGAAAATATGGTGAATAGATATTGTTGCATATTCCTGTCCAATTAATTATGCATGAAACATGAAGATAAATGAAAGTTAATAAAGATGAGCAGTGAAGAGTGTTCAACTGAAGGATACTAATCTTTTCTTGAATAGTTTATGGAAAGGGAAGACAAATATTGTTCCACTGTTGTGATGAAAATGAAGAAGCTGGTATTCTAATTGATGCTCTAAGTGTTAAGCTGTATAGTGGCTAAGATAACAATATTACAATTAACTTATAACTTATTCACCTATTTAGTTGGTATTTATGTTATTTAGTTTCCAGTATTTTCCTGTGAGCAGTTGATGAAAGCAAGAGACTTATTCCCCAAACTGCCTCACTGTGATCTCCATAATAACACTTACCACATAATGCGTAGATTAATATTGATAATTTGGATTTAAGTCTTAGCCAGTAGCTGATCCTTTTATCCACCCTAAAGATCAGAACAGTTAGTAAATGGTTGGATAATAATTAGACATAAGCGGGCCATTGATCATGAATACTTAGTTACTCTCCCCCAATAACTGATTAAATAGGTTCTTACAAATGTGCAGCTATTGAGTGACATGTACAGCTATTTGATTTTCACTAGCAGGCAGTGTACTGGAAATGGAGAGCAGGTACAGAACATATTTGTTGCTAATATATGTCATTCGTATATCTTCAAGAAGTAATGACTATGACCCCTTTATGTTAAAAAGAAAAACATATCAATATATGTTTGAGCATAGCCCAATATGAATGAAGAACAGAACAAATAAAATCATTATTAGCCATCAGATCAAAACAAAAGATCTGATCTTGCACCAGGGCCAGTTAGAAAATGTCATTTTATGAATTACAGGCCTGATGACAGCAAAGCTCATCCCATAATACCTTGATCTTTCCTAGACTTTCAATCAAAGAGAGCCATTCTTTTTAAAGGGATACTTCACCGGTGGAGATATGAAGGTTATATCAACTAAATAATTCTATGTATTATAAATGTGCGAAAAAAATTGAAATCGGTTCATTCCAGCCTGAGTAAAGGCAAAAAGTGTCTCTCTGGCTCAAAAGTAAGAAATCCTCCAACTACCACAGTGCATTGCGCTCGCTGCACCGCCTGTTTCCGTTTGGAGGGGGAAGGCGCGAGCGTGAGTGTTAGCGAGAGCGAACTTTGTGTCAACATATCCCCGTGATACGTTCTAGTTTAGACATCTGCTCCTGTTTTTTCAAACGCATCATTTGTATATTACTGTACAGAATAAAAACATTTGCTAATTACAGTAGCTCAGCCTATCAAGTGTTTGTACTCAACCTTTTCTCCCCAGATGAAATAAGTGTTTATCTTATACAGTAGGCATACTTTAGTATAACAGCACTTGGGTTAGTAAATAAATCACAACAACCAACATGAATTTGAAGTTTTATTCATGAAAAAATATGAACTATTTACAAAATTGAAACGTGCTAGAGTCAAAATAGTCACAGCTCATCTTGAGCATCTACTGTCTCCTAGTAGCCACGGTACTGCCCATCTTGTGCTGGGTAATTAGCTCTGATGGCCTGGACAACACAGGAAGCCGATACTGTCTAAGAAAGAAAGAGACCAACATTAGCAAAGCAAGATAAATTATGCCTTGAGTAGCCTATACAGCATTACACAGACTTCAAGCTAACATAACGTAGCCTATGCTCTGCCAATAAGATCAGCTACTTTCGGATAGCTACATTGTCATGTTCCCCGGGACTCGAAACTATTGTAGCAAATGTGTTGGTAAAAAAACAAACACTTAAGGTACGGCCACACTGAACTTGTTACGCGCGTAAGATTACCCGCGTAACGTGCCTAACCTGACGCTTGATCATTGTGTGTCACAAAAATGGTTCAACGCGCCTACGTAGATAGATGAGCCCGCCCAGCGGAGGTGTCTTGCTTCGCACTGAAGGGGCTTATTTTCGATAATGACCGGCGACGTTCTATACATTATCCCGCTTATTACACAGCTACTTGCCAAAACGAAAAAATAACTTCACATGGTGTGTCTTTTTACAATTTATTCATTACCAGCATTCGTAGTGTTGATTAGCAGAGAAATAGTCCGCCAAAGACGTTGACGTCGCTAAGCAACCGAAGACGCTGGGGTTGACAAGTTACCGGACTACTACCCATGCAAGTGAACGGAGCGTTCCACGGCATTGATTTTCAACGCCTCTAATGCGCGTAACGCGTTCAGTGTGGCCGTACCTTTACTCTATGCTCAGATGTCTGTTTCTCCCGGCGGGCTTTGCCTAGCGTTTCCAGTTCACTTTCTGGGTCCGGAAATATGTATCCATTACCCAACTGTTCAGATGAGGCGTAAAGCCTGGGTGAGAGGTTACACACATGGCCCCGTCCCCCCCAGAATCAGTCATTTATTCTAGAAGAAACTGGCATGGCTGAAATTCGCTGCAGCACAGGGACTCTGTGTTAGTGTCTATAGGCAAACAGAGCAAACCGGCGCGCTCCGGCTCCTCGCCCTCGGCAACAGGCAAGGCTTGTTCAGCTGCTGCCGCGGCAGCCTCCTCCTCTTTATGTGTCTATTCTTCCTGGCTGTATTCTGGCTCGTACTAATAGCCCTGAATGTCCGAGTCCAACCATAGATTTTCTAAATCCACTTCGGCTGTTTCACATTGCAAATTTCTCCCCTAGCTAAGCTGTGAAGAAACATGGCGGACATTATGTTTACATCTCGTGCGCGAGCTCCCGCCCCCCCCCATTCCTTATTGGTGGGCTCACAAATTTGCGGAACCAGTGGTTTGTAGTCCTCGGCCCTTCTAGCAGGCAAGCAAAGTTCTTCACATCAAATGACGTGTTTGAAGTCAACTCGGGAGAAAATTAGATCAGGAAAGCTGGGCCAAGGGAAGACTGGGTTAGACTGAGGGGAAAAAAACGTTTTTTATATTACAATAGCGATTTTAAAATGATAGAACGCCAGTTCTGAATGGGTGAAGTATCCCTTTAAGTTTGAGTCCATCACATAACATTAGGTTTGAGTAAAACAAATCACACTTTCCATTTATCAACACACACATCGCATGGAGGATATGGCTGTTACAGCCACATTCTGGTCCACTTTTAGTCACTTAGTCACACATTGTGTGTTCATTGACATCCTGGTATTCATACAAGATACATGTTGCCTATTAATGGTATATGGAAAAAACAACAAAGTTAAAGTCTGGTGTTAGTAAATTAAAAAGTTCATAGTTGCTACACCTTTTTAAAAATGTGTTCTTCTTGTTTGTCTGCCTTATTTGTTGCATTTCAGAAACACAGGGAGTTCTCGCAGAGCTCTTTAAAAAGGTCAGCTCGGCTCGTTGTTTCCCAGCAGTGACATTTGATCGACAAAGGGAGAAATTCTGTGATTTGTGAAGATGATGCCAAAGCTCATTCCCATGTTGCACAACGCAATCTGAATATGTGACACAAAGAGTTTCTACCCCTCCAGGTTTCAGCTTCACGTTCACACAGCCCTTCCTTCAGCAACATTATTTACAGTGAGACACCTTGTGGGTTTTACATGTCATTTCACTGAAACGGTAAACATTGATTGTTTGGCACGTCAACTTGCGAGCAAGCGTGTTGAACAACCACGCAAGTTGAATTGGGCGTCATAACCACACAAATTCAACCACACCAGGAACCAGAATGCTAGCGTGGTTATGGTTTAGGTGAGCGCCGTTTGGCGAGAACGAATAGAACCGTCTGAAGCCATTCAATCCATCGTGGCCCAAAACAGACCACCACTCCTATACCTATCCTCCTGCTTTAAGCCCAATGTTTTGTGCTGCCTGCAGTCTTGAGTGCAGCATGCTGTGGTAGCTAAAGGCACTCGTTAAAGGCAATAACTTATCTCGCGTTTGAAGCTAATGGAGGAATACTGGCCGCAGTGAAAAATAAATTACATTCAACCCCCCCCCATCGTCCCCCCATCTCTCTCTCTCTCCACCCTTCTTGACCTGTAGTGTGATGTAGCAGCGGTGAGAGTGGGCATTACAGTGTTAGAATTTATCTGTGCTGCATGACGCTGACTGATGCATTTGGAAATAATGTACTGGGGGCTGAGCATTACAGGGACCCTGTAACTAACGGGCTTGCCCGTGGCCCACGATGTAGATCATTCAAGCTGGCCGAGCTCATCAACTCCTACAGTTCTTGGCAGGGCAGCACTGTCTGACCAGCCGTTCAAGGTCTGCAGTAAAGCCTCCTTCTTGCAGTAAAAAAAAAAAAAAAACATTAATAACTTGATCCTGGTCTCATTCTTGTTACACACTTATTCTCATTCCCCTGTTTAGCCTCCTTGTTATTTATATATGTTTTTACTTTTTTTTTCTCCCTATTATTAAATGCCATGAACCGAACAGGACCCTGGCATTGTGTTAAGGGAACTTGTCCGACCATTCGCCTTGAGTCAGTTATACTCTGCTAAAGGAATATGCTATTATGGATCCATCCCCTTTTTTTAGTTTTCATCAATTTTGAGTCATAACTGAATACGTTAATAACCTTGTTTTTGACCATAGTTTTAATGTGAAGCATGCAATCCAGTTAAATCTCTAAAGCTCTGCCCAGGTATTATATTACTTTATATTTGATTTATATTGGGATGTCAAACTTAGTTTGAAAGCATACCAAATGCATTCTAGAAAAAAAAAAGATTTTTAATAGCTGTTTTTGACCAAAGCACCTTTTCGTAGGAAACCAGGCTTTAGACACAGGGGCTGCCTTGATGAATCCCAGCTACAGAGAGGTCAGAGATGGCTATTGCATAGCAATGTGTTTTTCTCAGCAGGCAGGGGTAGAGAGGAGACTAATAAGATCATAAGAGTTGAGGAAGAGGGGGTACCCACGGGAGCCGGCAAAAATGTTTTTTTAGTAGCATTTTTAAAAGAAAGTGGTTTGAAAATATAATGATGTCTACTTTGAAATGCATCAGTAATAAGGGGTGTACTGTTTTGTTCTCGGATATGGAGGCGGATTGCAATTCCCCAGTTCAGTTGAAGTGCGGGGGTTAGAAGGGGCGATAGGTGAGAATCACGAATGGGAAATGTGTGATTGCGAGAAGGAGGCATTTTATTTCCTTGGTCTTTGTCCAGGTGTGCTGTGCAGGCGAGGGAATAAAGAACGATCTCATTATTTGTTCTTGTTCTCGTTTCTCTTAATATAATAATGTGCTTTATATCTTGTGTTCTTTTGTGCATTCTAACAATGATATTGAGCACGTTGAAACATTTCAGGCCATGGATGAATGATGAACAATGAATGCTTTGTACATCTAAATTATCTGATCTGCCACGAAGTACTAAGGAAGTATACCTATTTACTATACATCTAGGTAATATTCTTTCTGCCCTGACTTCATATTTCTCCCAACTCCATATTAGGGTGCAGACTATTATCCCAATATATTATCTATTATACATTCTGTGATCAAAACGGTCTAATATGATACATACATAAGCCAAGTAGGCCTATTTATTTATTATTGTAAGGGACTGCGAGATGCATCGTCAACCTCAGTATCAAGCAGATTTTCTTGCCCCTCGAATATTTGACCAAGCAATAGTCAGCAGTGCTACCTAATATTTTTATGATACACTGTAGCCAATATATGGAAGTCTGGTACTTACATGTAGCTAGTAATAAGAATCTGCATGAAGATATGACTTGTGTCTACCCCATTACCCAATATAATTTAAATGATCACAAAGTGTGTGTGTGTGTGTGTGTGTGTGTGCGTGTTTGTGTGTGTGTGCGGGGTGGATGTGGTGATGTGTGTGTGCGTTGGTGTGTGTCTGATGACATCTTAAGTGTGAAATCTCTTCCAATGAGAGCATATGCTGAAGTGTTAGGGTGGGGTGTTGGTTGAGAGCAGTCATGGCTATTTTCTGACTCACTAGCTGTGCGAATGGGTAGATTAGCTGTGCACTGTCCTGTAACATAGGTCGTTACGACAGTGTAGGAGATCCATAGGGAATTGAGGTCAAGGTCAAGTCTTGGACAATGACCTCCACAAACCTGTCTGGCTCTTTCTGAACTCCTCTACCACCAAGGTGGGCTGCTAAAATAATTCAGGAAAAAAATGAATCGCTTGAGCAGGCTTTGTTGAAATTCAAACTGGGGGCCGAGATAGCTATCATCTACTGGTCCACCATTAAAAGGTTTAGCTGCGCCAGGGCTGCAATAGAGATCCCGTGCAACCAGCCCAATTTCAGATAATCGACACAAAAATTGCACATTTTAGTGTGCGTTCATCGTGGCTCCGGTAGATGTTTTATTTTATCATCTCTTTCGTCTTTTTACTGTGGATAATCATTTGTAATTTAGCAAAATACATCATACCATTACTGCGGGCTTGGTTCAGATTGGGCTCGTTATCTCACTACCCAAAAAAATGAAAAATGTCTAATTTTTGGGATGGTAGACAGATAAAAGATGTCAATTATAGAGCAACAACTCATCCAAATCGTCAACTGTAAATGTCTAGTTTGTTGTATCTATTTCAGCTGCACATGTGCACCACAAGCGGCCCCCATGTGGATGTCCCAACGCTACCAGTCTGTGCTTTGATGTGGTTTATCTTTAAACCTCACCGCCACCCCCAGCCATCCGCCTGGCCCCCACGGGGTCAGCACCTTTGATGTTTCTCATGTGCCCTGCCAAATAGAATATTTAATAAGGAGTCATTATCATTTTGATTTCTTGCTCAATGGGAAAGGGTGACCTCTGGCATTTAGCTGAGAGTATCTCATTGAAGGAAGGGGTAATTGAAGCAATAAGGATGTGTGCATGGTTTAGGGTTTGGTCGAAGCGTGCAGGCAGTTTCGCTGTTTATAATTTTTGTTGACATTTTTTATTTTTGTTGGTAGGACAAAAGAGGATTTATTATCTTGTTTCTTGATATATATATATTTATATAGTCAAGACTAGACACACACACATATATATATATATATATATATATATATATATATATTATAGGTTATGGAATCACAAAAGGTATTTTATGTTAGAAGAAATTATCATGCTGATCCAAAGCCAGCAATAATATTTTTGGGTGCTTGAATACCTGAATAATTCCAAGACGAATGTGCTAGCATACATCACAAGCTTTTGCATCACAATTTTTGCTGCAGCCATGTTTGGTAGCAGACCGCATACTGTTCAGGCTCTAAATGGTTACTCTCAGGTCCCGGTACCGTTGATAATACTTTTTCACAGTTGTTGAGAGATGAAAGACTCTGCGTTATGGCAAGGTTCAGTGGAAACAGGACCTCTTTGCTTAAGCAGTGCCCTGGTTGTGCTGTAGCTAGCATCAGGTATACAGATAATGAACACTGAATAATAATCCCTTTGGAGGTGCATGGCTCCTCACATTGGGGCACCGTCAAAGGTAATCAGGCTACCAAAAATACCCAAAAGCTTGAACTGTTAGAATAATGTTAAATGTTACGAATATCAGTCAAGATCACAATTGATCTAATGAATACTTTCTAGGTCCATTCAAAATCACATCGGAGCGGATCTCCCTGAGGAATTGTAACATATTTTCCATATGTTGATATACCTTGAAAAGCAGTGGTATGGCCAGTGTGAAAGAAGCTCCTCTAATGGGATTGTGAGTTTCTTGGTATACAAGACTTATTCATTCTGTAATGATTAAAAACATACATACATACAGTTATTTTTTCCAACATCAAAGCTTCGGATGGTTTTTGAACGTTGTTTGTCAGAATGTGTCCTTTACAAATATGTCCTTTACAAATAAATCCTACAAATAATTGTACTGCATTTGTCCATTCCTTGAATTGAGTGTCCAGATTAGGAATTTTCCGTTGATACATACAAAGAAGATAATTTAGACGTCACAGGTCACAGCTGTAATTGCTCCCACGCAAACATTTACCGACGTTTACCGTACCAGGGATTCGCTTATTGAGGTTCATGGAAAGAGACGAGTCCGAAGCAGCCTGTCCTTAAAAAGAAATCCTCTGGGAATCTGAAAAAAATACGCTCTGTTTCTATCTTTTGTCATTTCCACACATCTGGCACTCAGCCAAGACACGTTCAGTCAATTAGCCAGAATTAATTATAATAGTTTGCAATTCTCATCAGCTCATAATGTGGTTGTAATTACTGTATAATTACTGGAATGGTTTGATTGCAGCACAAAAGAGACCAAGCATCTTAGTGAGGTCTCATGCAGCATTGCTAATTGAACGTTCTTCATGGTCTTTTTATTTGGCGTTCTTATTTCAAAATGAGTGTAAAGAAAGTAAACAAAAAAGATGCAAGAACTTCTTCTTCTCTTATTGAATTAGGGAGGTCAAGGATAACAAACAAGTCTGTAATTGTGGGTCAAGCAACTAAGACATTAGATTGCCCAATTAGAGTTTGGTGCCGTCGATGATAAGCTGGTTTCTCCTTGCTGTAAAGCACTATGACCTTGGAGAAATTAGCATGGATATCGTTCAATCGCTGAATGGGCTTCTGTCTGTGATAGCTCACACTGTAGTCACATAGACAGTATCTTTCCAACGCACGCAAGCGCACACATCCATGCACGTGCGCACACATCCATGCACGTGCGCACACACACAGGACACACACACACACACACACACAGTACACGCACACAAACAAACACACAAACACAAACACACACACACACACACACACACTGCACCAAACTGTTCCAAGTGCATCATACATGGACGAGCATCTCATCTTAATGGGCAGCATCGTTTTCGCCATGGAAGGAGATACTTTGCAGGCGGTCGTTTTCTTTGCGCAGTTCCCAGCAGTTTTTCTTTTTGTCTTTTGTTTTAAATGCATCCTCAACTGGGGGGATGCGCCCCTTCCTCCCCGATGGCAGCCATTCCCCCCCCCCCGATTTCGCTGTGTCCCTCCCCCCCCGTACCCCTCTACCTCATTTGAAAAGCGAGCCAAAGTCACACAACATTAGTTGAGTGGTGGCTGCAGCGTGGCGCTACAGAGGGCCCATTACTCTTCCTTGACAGTATCAAAGAGAGCAGCGGAGCCCAGCCTGCGCCCTGGCCTCCCCGTCGTCACTCACCACGCGCACCACTCGCAGGAAATTGCCTCATACTTCAGCAGGCAGGAGGTGACACAGCAGCGACACCCCGTGCACGTGCCACTTTCCAGGCCCAGGGCACGGGTGGGACGCACGTGGAGGCACGGGGACACGCACTGACGGGCACTTACACACAGGGAGACACACATTAACCCACACACACATATGCACGCATGTGCTAAAGCACAAATGCGTGTGCGTGTGTGTGCACACACACACACAATACACACACATATACACGCATGCATGCACACGCACACACACACACACAAATGCATGTATGTGTGCATAGATACACACACACAGCGGGGTTTGGGGCGGAAGAGTGCCGTCCAGAGGGGGTGAAGCCAAGCAGGACTGGGCATGGAACTCTGCACGCTCACTCATAAGGCCCTATTTTAACGGTCTGAAACGCAAGTGAGAAGCGCCAAGCGCAAGTAGCTTTGTGGGCGGTTCTATGGCGATGTCGCCATTTTACCGGCGCAAAAATGAATGAATTTCAAACTTCAAGTGGCTCAGTTTATGGCCTAATTCACACATGGAATAAGGTTTTCTTCCACAACTTCAGAAATACTGAGTCCTCAAATAAATTTCGGCAATGAAAACTTAACACACATATGATATGCGGTAACTGTGGTTCTATTTAATGATATACGCAATACATGATAAACATCGTTTCTTATCAGTATTGTATGCATTATCGTTATCGACTTGTGTTCCTAATATGCATGTGTCCCCCCGTTAATATACATTGCCATGGACTGTATTATGCGTTACGTGTTTAGTTTGCGTGTGTTTAAACAGATGGACGCACACACGCGCGCCGCATTCATTAATTAATTTACACATGCACACACGCACGCCCGCATTCATTCATTCTTTTTAACACTCACTCGCGGTAAAACAATGTTTTCTCACGATCAAATCCTCATCAATCCTAAAAGTTATGGGCATGTACAGGATGTCTGTGTCAAGATTATTGACATTGATTATTGATAATTGACATTGACTTATTACCGCTGTATCAGCTGTTCTTTCCCAAATAATTTACCAAGAATGTGTGGCTAGGTAGATTAGAGAAGTGTATGCGCGAGGTGCACAAGCAACATTATGCATGTGCCTGACTGACTTTAAACCAGGTATTTCCTGGTTTGTGGCGCAAGTGATTTCTGAAACTGCAAAATAGCACCAGGGAACGTTTGCGCCAGAACACGCCTCCTCCTTTCGCCGAACCGCCCCTCGGGGCGCAAGATCATTCCCTAATTTACCGACGCGTGGCGCAGGAGGGAAAAGAACGCTCTGTGCCAGTTGCAAACTAGCAACGACACATGCGCCAGTGAGAAAGTCAATTGCGCCGGATGCAAGAAAGGGCCCTTAGACCTATGGCCACTGATTGAGTATGATTACAGGTATGGGTCACTCATTTCACACCGCAGTAGCACTCATGACAATGTTTTTAAAAGACTACATTTGACATGTGTATTGGATCGGATTTTTACTAATACTAACACAATTTTGTAGAATATCTCTGTTTTTTGGTTCATGATAGCGTTGAGTGTATAGAAGATATATATATATATATATATATATATATATATATATTATAATATCACATGAGAGGGAGTGCTGTCTTACTGAATATCAGCACGGCTGTGATTCGGTCCGAGGAACAAGGCCACAGGCCGAGTACCGAAGATAATCACAGCCGTGCACATAGTGCTCATATTCAGTATGACAGCACGACTGTGAGTGTGATATGGCTTTTATACATCAACAGTTTCACAAGCACCATTTATTAGTTTACAGTCAGAAGTTATAACATATTACGATTTGTTTGTTTATTTGATAATTTATTCGGATCTGCCAACTTAAATAGTTCCGCAACTGGACTAGGACTGGACTTTTGCCAAGCGAAACATAAACATTTTCCAAACTTTCTGCTTTGTGTAGGGCAACACGTAACCGCAGGCCAGCTATTTGTGTCATGTACATGTATTTGTATCTTTCCATGTATTGTGCAACCCTTTGAAATACGAGTCTGTTGACAGTCGGTTAATTAATGGCTACGAGAAACACCTGTAAAGCGCAGTGATACATGTGCATTTAAATGTCCCAGTGCTGTTTTACTCTATGTCAGCACCCAATGAAAGCCTCTTGTCCAATCAAATGCCTTGAATCAGAACTTATTGTTGATAATATGTAATAATAAACGAGAAAGGAAAGGGTGCAGCACAAGATAAATGGTGTTGGGTATATATTGGTGTAATAATCCTTATCTGGTGGATTCTGGCTAGCTTCAGTGTGGAGATTTAGGGTGACATAGGCAGGGTTAGGAGAGAGCAATGTATGCAATCTTTACCAAACAACCAAGAACACAGAGAGCCCCTTATTAGAAGGCAGAGCCTTGAGGTAGATTTGGCCCACACATGTTTTAAGAGTGACCTCTGGTCTCTGACCCCCATCCATGACAAAAGATGGGCTGATCAGAATGTAGGCAATTGCCACTATGATAATGTTTTTGCCAGTAAGTACTGTGCGAGTGATGCACTTTCTCAAAATGTTTAAAGGTTGAGGTTTATCTAAAAATAAAGTAGGCTTATAATGATGTGTTTCAAAATCAATATCATAACTTGTGTTATACCATCACAATGCTGCGGTTAGGAAAAGCTACAGGCTCCGGGATCTGCAAAAAAGGGAATTGTTTGTTGTTTACATTTAGTGAGCATGTTCATGTATTTTTGTATAGAAAGGGGGGGGGGGGGTATAGGAGGCACCCAATTTTCTCGAGGCAGAAGAGGTAGTTACATATCTGTTTATACCATCCCAGAGTTTCCCTCACTATACAAGGCTGCCGCCCTCTGCACAGCTCTCCAGAGGACCCCACCATGTTTATTGCAATTGTGAAAGCGGCCTTTGTTTGTGATTGTATGTGCTCTTCATCCCCTTCCCCTTGTTTATCCACTCCTTTCATTTCATGGTGCGGTGGGGCTGGGCTGGGCTGGGCTGGGTGGGGGTCCTCGGGTGGCGGGTTGGAGGAGCGGGGCACTGTGATTAGGGCGAGGGAGAGTGCTTCTCAGCAGGCCCTCTCTGTTTTGTATTCATCAAAAGAAACTGCCTTTGATTCGCTCCCTCTTTGACGGGGTGACATCGCGGGCTGCAGCACAGCATCCGTCGCTGAGGAAATTGTGCTCCTACCACACCCCTCTCTGCCATCCCCACTTCTTCAGCCCCCTGCTCCTCTGTGCTCCTCTGTGCTCCTCTGTGCTCCTCTGTGCTCCTCTGTGCCACCCGGCACCCCATCTCCACTATTTCAGCACCTACGCTCTTGGCCTGACCCCCCGAAACCCTCCTCCAGTGCAGCCCTTCTGGCAAAACACGCCAGCCTAATCATGTCTCCATTATTATTGCTATTTTGTTTTTTGATAGGAATGTCTGTTTGCCAAGGAATCTCTAAAAGGTTTCTCTGTTAAGACTTTGCCCCCACTTCGTGCCCTTGACCCCCCCCCCTCTCTCTCGGGACCCACAGTCGGACCAACGTGGTCAAATACAAGAGGATGATTGATGCCAAGAATACAAAGTGAAATGAGGACATTTTAGTTTCAGAATGGACCAAAACATGATTCTTGAATGGTATGCCTTATAAATAAAACGGTAGACTGAAGATTAGGACATTATGGTCTCATTCCAATGAACAGGCTTGATTTCACAAATCTGGTTTAGCAGTGGTAGAATAGGAGTTGTTATTTCAGCTTGTTTAAACCGTTTTTTCTAACATCAGCTAGCATGTGTCATGTTAACATGTAACAAAAGTTTACCTAATATTTTCAAGTTAGCATGTTATAACATTTGCTTTAATGGTTGTGTGAAAGAATACCTTTCTGTGTTGATGGCAAAGCATTTGATTATTATTGGAGCCTGTGGCCAAGTTCTTAGCAAAGTACATGACCATCAATTCCTACTAGATGACAGAAGCCATGCCATTGTTGACACAGAAGCCCATCCTAAAACTACCTTCAGCTACCACATCAGTCAATTGGGTTGAGTCTGTGATAGCTCACACTGAAGTCACATAGACAGTATCTTTCTTACCGCACACACACACTTGCACACACACACACACACACACACACACATGCGCACCTATGCAAGCGCACACACAGGCAGACACACAGATATACGCTGCACCAAACTGTTCAAACACAGCTCTGCTGGAGCTCCCAGTGGCCTGAGCAGGACTAACAACGCATATATACGATGTACGCATAATAACGAATACTTTTGTTTGAACAGGACTGCTCTGTCCCACAGAGACCAAGCTGGTTATTAACATTGTAAATTATTAAAGCAATTCCCAACTCTTTAAACAATACTGCTGCAGTGTGTGTATGTTTGTGCAAGAGTTTAAATTTAGTGTCTGAATGTATGACTTCAATTCCATTCTAGATTATCCGTATAACAGTATTCCCTTTTATATAGTGCAGTGTCTATTTATGATTTATTGGAAGGGACAGGCAAACTAAGGTCATTTGCTGGTTTACTCTCCATCGCAACAATGGCACAGCTAATAATGTGACACGTGCCCAAGGTTACTTTCTGAAGAGAACATGTCTGCGCTGTGTTTCACCCCAGACTTTATTAGACACTCACACACACACGCGCACACGAGACACACAGAGACAGGCATTACATGCACATTTCTTATTACATTTTCTAATCATATGCCATTTGCCAACACTTTGTCCTGTGGCACAAAACAAAGTATGAGCCATTGAAGTTTAGCTTCCGAATTCCGAATGTACCTGTATATTTATACTTTATTGAGATTATTTGGGTCGGGCCAACCTTGTAGTGTTGCTGCACATCCTTTGTTTTCTTGTCCTCTGGTATCCAGCTGTGCTATGCCTGATGAAGTGAGTTTGTGTACCTTCTTTTAGTTTTTTGTTCTTGCTCTGGCTACTTTAACTTTGACAAGAAAAGCCCACAAATCATCAGTGTCCCCAAAGCTTTCAAAAGCTTTGTGCCTTGTTGATCAACACAAGCGCGGCTGGTGAAGAAACGTCTTCAGAACAACAGCTTGTCACAGTGCATGCGTAGTGATGCGGTACAGAGGCCACACCACCTTCTTTTTTCCCAGTGGCCATAGGCATCCGTTTGATTTTGCTGTCAATTGCAGTGCAGTTTGATTGGAGTTTGACGCTGTGCCGTGACCGTGTGATTGCCCTCCTCGGAAGATTACACCAGGCTGCTCAAGGTGAACGCGATGGGGTCCTGTCTACATGCATGCATCTTATCACCATCCCCCCTAATGGCCTTTGCTTGGCTCTGAGGCGTCCTCTGCAGCACTAAAGCTAATGTCAACCTCTGTCATTTCAGATGTTCACTTGCCCCAATAAGCAGTAAGTAAGATGTTCAGCACCTCTTTCTCCTACTCCACCACTTGATAGAAAGAGACGAGTAGATTGGATGAGAGAAAGCAACGTTGAAGAGGGTGTTACCGTTTGCAACACTGCACTTTGTGTCAGATGTGTCGTGTGTAGCCTTCCTGCACGGTAATCTCTGAAGGCCAATGTTGGGTTTGTCAGTGTCGAGTTGAAACGCAGCTTTGGGCGTCTGTCTGCGGACTTGCAAATTAAGCTCCATTGTAGCACCCATAAAACCCATAATCCTGCTCAAAAAGGAGCACCGTAGCCAAGTTGGGTTTCTTAAGATTTACTGATCTTTTCTCCAACACGCACTCACCTTTTCTAGTTGCAGATCACACTTCCGCCCCAGCCAAGCGGGCAAGTGGTGTGTGCTTCCAGTTTGTTTTATCCCCCATCAAAGTGACACTGTCCGGGGAGGGGATTTGATAACTCATCCTCTTGGATCTGCAGACTGCCTCATATCCTATATATAAAATTTTAAATTAACATTTACCAACATTGACTAGAGCTAAGAGACCTGGTGGGGCAGCTTGATTCCCCAGAGTCTGTCTTTTGCAGGCTTAATGTTTTGCTCTTGTGGCCGATCCACAGTGGTTCAACAAGATCTACGTGATGGACTGTGATGAGCTTCCATCTTCCCAGATGGTTCTGTGTAACAAACCAGCTTGCGCGTCAGGTTAAGAGAAGCGTGTTTTGAGGGAAATGTTGGCTTTTTTTACCTTTACGATGTCTGAGAGAGGAAATGAATGGAGCATTGCTGCACAGCAGCGACCCCAACCCTCCTTTGAAGTCAAGGGTTGGTTGACATCAGAGGTGCATTGGCGTGTTGTGTCTCTTGGATGTACAACCCATCTGCAGAAATGTTGCTATAATCTAAAGAGCATATATACCCCTTCTCCCTGCCGCACACGATGTCTTTGTTTGTGTACCCGGGTGGGCTTCTCGTCTCTATCTGACAGATAACTGTAGCAATGCATATTGGGAAAAAAAAGAGTCTAGGGGGCGTGGTTGTTTGTTTTGCTTATTTGAAGAAGCTACCAGATTGGGTATCATTTAGTTATACAGTGCTTTATTAGTAGGCCTACGTTTCTTTTGGCGCGCTGCTATGGGGTTCTTCTGAATTATCTTTTCGTTTATCGTTCCGAAGGGTCTGTTCTCCCTCAGTTGTGTGTATTCAGGGTTTGGGATGGGGCTCTCAACACAGCCACAGTTTGGCAGCTCCCCCTCTCTGCTCACCAGACCGCGTCTCCAAACCCAATACTTTTCAAGATGGAAGGAATAAACATATGCGTGTGCTTGGCACAGGTCCGGGTCCACGTGTTTGGATGTAGCCAAAAATATTAAACAGGCAATGTTACCATCGAAGCAGATAGAACATGATCCGGCAAAGCGGTGGCCTAATCTTATCAGCGACACATATTGCTATCAAGTGAAATCTTTTAGTTTAGCAGAACTGAACAGATCATGATAAGTCCCAGGGAAATAAAAAAGAATCCTATGGCTACATATGGGAACACCTGTACCTTACTTAGACCAGCTTTAGCAGAGCCCACTGCAGGCAATTATTTGCCAGCGGTCAGCATTGGGCCTATCTGCAGGGATTAGCTGGGGGATTGCTGACCTAGGAGCTGGCCAGCCGTAATGTGGTCACACCTGAGTGAGTGAACTCTAGGCTCAACTTGGGCTACAGATAGACTCCTCTCGCACGCGGGAGAGAAGGGGGTAGGTAGAGGACAGTACATCTGGCCTTACATTCACAGCTGCAGTGATGTTTGTATCCTACCAATCACCTCCAATAGAGGTGAAACTTCTGCCGTGAACTTCTGCATAATGCAGATAAACTCAGGTCACTGGTCATAGGGAGAGATAGAGAGGCTGTATTTAACTAGGTAGTTTCATACATCGCCTCTATGCTCTGAGGCAAGGGCTGGCCTAAAATGAGCCTTTTGTGTGATTGCATGGATCAAAATGGAATCACCCATGTGTGACAGTAAGTTGATGTTTCTTTCTGTGTGTGTGTGTGTGTGTGTGTGTGTGTGTGTGTGTGTGTGTGTGTGTGTGTGTGTGTGTGTGTTTGTGTGTGTGTGTGTGTGTGTGATTATGTGCAGATTTGGTTAACTGTCGTTTGAGCAAAACAGCGAGAGCGAGAGAGAGAAAATGACTTGAGTTTACTTGAGTGCAAATGTGAACCAGGACTGTATGTGCAAGCGTGTGTGTGTGTGTGCGTGTGTGCGCATTAACGTGTGTGTGCAGGCACACACACGTCTGTATAGGTGTGTGTATCCGTGTGTCTGGTCTGTCAGCAGTCTACGTGATTGTGTTTTGATGAGGTCTCAGTGGTGCGCCAGGCTCTGGCCTTGTTGAGATTCTTGCCACCCTTGCATCCCCATCGCTTTCCCAATTGACAGTTGATGGGATCTTAGATGGAATGTGTGAGTGTGAATAGCCTGCAATATACATAACGGTCTCATTTCTATGTTCCATTCCTCTTCTTGCCGTGTACTTCCATGCTTTTCTTTCCCCTCCTCTTGTCTTGCCACTCAGGCAACAGTCTCTCTTTCTCCGCGTCTCTCTCTCTCGTTCTCCCTTCACACCTAGCATACAATTCGCTGGGTGCAGGAATATTGCCATGTTGAGCATTTGTTCTTGATTGGTCCCATGTTATCAAAAGGACCACAACTCATGATTTCCATAAACTGCCGTCATGAAACTAATCGTAATGTATTCACTACGGTTGATGCAAAGGATGCACGCTATCATCTACGTCCATCTTGCTGTCTGTCTGTCTCCGTCTCACTATCTATCTACAGACAGATTTGGATTTATATCCTGTCTTAAGTAGTCACTGCTCCTTGCCCTCACTGTGTGAAATGTTCAGACTTGGCGTTACATAATTTTTGCTCATGGTCTTATTATTTTCTAAGTAACTAGCTCCTGGATATGACGATACAATATCAAAACCTAACAATTGAATGAATTGCACATTTATGTATTCAAATGGTTTAACTTGTCTTATGTATACAAGCCGTTGGACTAAAATATCCCAGTCAGTAGACCAGTTACCATGGGAAAAGAGTAGATTTGATTTGCATACTCTTTGCATCATGTGTTCAGGCACACCCCCCCCACGAGCGCGCATGCACGTCTGTGTATATATACGCGTGTATATATTTATATATAAATATCTATTAACATACATGCACATGCATAAATAAGCCAATTATATTGGTGTGGGTTAGACGTTATACGTCCGTGTGTGTGTTCCCGTGTTGTAGTGCTGCAGTAACGAGCCTGGGCAGCAGTCTCTGCTCCGGTATTAAATGCACATCTCCCTCCCTTAAAAGGCAGTAAAGCATGTTGGTAGGCAGTGAAATGTTTACAGCGCTGTGGTTGGCTCCTGCAGCATGCCTGGCCGTGGAGAATATTACTGCAGCTCGCAACCCTAATCACTCATCCTTGACCATCAATCAGCCCCCCACCCCCCATCCCCTATCTGCCTCTGCAGTGCCTGTACTGAAGTCCGCATTACAAGGACACATTTAATGCCTTCTCACACAGTGCTTGTAATGATCAACCCCAGTTAAATAGTTTCCCCATCATTGCTGGTTTGTGTCAGGTGGGGATCCATAAATATAGTATTGGGTGCTTTTGGTTTGTAACAAGCTGGTAGATGGTTGGGTATGATGACCGAAGGGTCTATCGACAATGTTTACTGTAAATAGATGTATGTACAGCAGACTAATAAAGATGGTGGATCAATATATGGTTAAATCCATGTTTTCATATCCCAATACAAATAAACAATACAAAAATATATATACGCAGTGTAGACAATATGCTTGCACACATACTTTTTCAAATGAACATAGTTTAACTCGTGTGTACTTAGTGTTTAACTCGTGTGAACTTAGTGTGTACAAGGCAAAGACCCACAATTTTGAAACAGCAATACATTGGGTGCTGAAACCTATTGATGGCTTATTTTACCACTTTAACAGACTAGGTTAAGAAACACAATCTGGGTGTTTACTGTTATGTAAAGTAAGTAAGAAAAGAGAACATGTCCAACATGAAATTATGAGTTTATTCTGGTACTGTGTAATCCGGTCGTTGCTTTGTTTTTTGAAAAATGTATTTTTTGTTTGTATTCTTGTACCAAGATATCACAGCCACATGTGAGAATACATGACAACATATGACTCCCCAGCATTTGGTTACTCTGAGTTCTTTCCTATAAGTTATTAAAAACCTTCTCTTTCAAACTGTGAACTGAAACCTTAAAGACCCAGTCTTTCACATTAAATGTTATCTTTTTAAGGTTTTGTACCTTGCCAGACAAGCCAAGATTGGGTTATAATGTATCTTAGAGTGGCTGTGCCTATCAGCCCTATCTAAAGCTCTGTGTTTTAGTTCAATAAGAACATATAAAAGGCCTGGCATCATTTATTAGTAAGAGTAGAATAAGGGTCATTCCAGCGCCATTTGATATTTCTGTTTTACAAACACAGTTCTTGGTCTGCATAAATGTACACGCACATATCGGCATGGACATACCCTTGCATGCACGGATGTGCAGAGAAAAACAATCAGCAGGACTGTATAATGTGATATATGTCTGCATGCCCTCTTTGGTGGCCATAAAAGTTAATTAAAGAAAGGGATTTTTTTATTGTGCTCTGTTGCTCAAGCATAGAGCGGTAGCGCTAGGCAGCTGCTTAATAATAGTCTCCCCCAGAGCTGCTGCAGAGCCTCACTTCATTCGGCTGTCAATGGAGGGGTACACCTGAATAATAGCTGTGTGTGTGTGTGTGTGTGTGTGTGTGTGTGTGTGTGTGTGTGTGTGTGTGTGTGTGTGTGTGTGTGTGTGTGTGTGTGTGTGTGTGTGTGTGTGTGTGTGTGTGTAAGGGAGAGAGAGAGATAGCACATGCGAACACATATGTGCTGCAGTAGTTGATTGATAGATGATTGCATATTCAATCCAACTCCTGGCTAGTGATGCCTTCATAGTGTTGTATTCTATTTATTTTATTGCTTCTGTTGAGTGCGATTTGTCCAGCAGGCATCATTTATAGTCGGATGCCAATTGCATGAGCTCAATCCACGAATGACGATTAAAGTTGAAACGATATACACAATTGCATGACTTCCCTACGTACATGCTGTTTTCAAATTGACATAGTTTGCTATAGTGACATGTTGACAGTATTTACAGTGTTGTACATATTTCTCTTCGCAATAATGACAGAATTTGATTCGGGGAACTCAGGAAAAGTAACATGCTTATAGTACCTGTGAGGTACTATAAAATGGTTTGAAGCAATTGAGAACATACATAAACATAACATCATATGTCCCTTTAAATCTTGTAGCATGTTGAATGTAATTCAACCTACTCCATAGCCTGATATAAATAGCTGGATTGAGGTCGTTTTCAACACTTTGGCCTTCAAAGGCTTTGCAGCTCAAAAAACTTCTCAATAAAATGTGAAACATAAATAAGGACCTTTTTCTGCACTGCTTGGCCTTTATCAGTCTGCAGTATCTTTCTTATCAGGGCCTATGCTGTGTTACTCTTTCTATAGCAATCCTGCCTCCACTATAATGATATTTGTGCCGCTGTTCTCTGGAGTATTCTCAGAGGGTCCCAGGGGACTTCAGGAAGATTCTCTGATTTTGAACACTGGAGCACAATTTATTCTCCTAGAAACAGCATAGGCCGCATTTTCTGAAATATTTAAAAGACAAAAAGATGCATACCTTTTTTTACAAACGCTTTTGACTATTATATGAGTTGATATGAAGTTGTCTGGCCAGTTTGTGAACATAACAGAAAGTGGAGTGCTGTTTTAAATTGCAAACAAGGGCTTGCACATAAGAATTCATCATGGGATTCTTTTGTTGCTGATACACTGCCATTTTTAGAGGACTCAAGAGAATTGTAGGACTGTAACATTAGAATCAATGTAAATATACCTTAACCATATATGCAATGTTGTTTTGCCATGTCTCGCAGGAGAAACGCTGTGGCAGTTTCAAATACAAACATGGCTCACCATCGCAACTCATTATTTCATGATTAATAACTAAACCACAACCAAAAATCCTTTACTACCAGCATAATAACTGACCTTCCAATGCCCTTATGTACCCAATATGGAGATGGTCATTGGGATGCGACGTTACATTGTACAAGCCCTATATACTATTAAGAAATCTGCTGGCCTTGAGGCTGTATACTCAACTATCCTTCATATTTTTGAACATATTGACATATTGATCAAATACAGGATTTTTCTAATATAATAATACACTCCAAGTTAACCAAGTCTAACAAGTATCTAATGGCAAACATTGCAGGGTATGGAACCCTAATGGCCAGGGCAAATTCAATACAGCCCTGAAGAAACTATCAGGTTAATGCCGTAGGGTTGTGTGTTCACACAGGACTAACAGATATACAAAACGGTATCAGTCAGTACTGAGTCTATGTGCAGGTATATTTGCACATACCAGGTAGCCTGTAAATGCAGCAAACAAAGAGCATACCCCAGTGTGGTGAGATGTGTTTGGAAGGGATACAGGGAGCAGCCCGGCAACAGAAGAGGATGCATTAAGCAATTAAATTTTGAGAGCTGCACAACCATTTGATGTGAGGATTGTATTCCCGCTGCTATTGCTGCCGATCACGAGAAAGCCGTGAAGAGAGAGAGAAAGAGAGACAGAGAGGGCAGAACAGCAATGTGATGCTGCACACGAGCAAGCTACCCTGTGACAGTTTGTCACACACAATCACAGTCAACTGAGTACACACACGATACACAGTGGATACATTACAAATCCCCTGTTCGGAGTTGACACGCTAATTGTGTGTATGCCCTCGGTAATTATGTGAGCCCTAATGAGATCCACCAGAATGAGACGTTCCTCTGCAGACTCTGTGATTAACACGCCTCCACTTCAATGAGCGCATGCATAGACTTGCACATATGTGTGCACTTTTGCATTAATAATTACATTTGCATTCATATTTCATTAGCAACAAAGGCTGCAACGTGTTGTGTGTGTTTTTTTCCCCCACTGGAATTGTGGGGCTAGGTTTGCAGCGTTGCATACAAGCTCATCCATGATTCATCTATTGCCTGAGCCGAGCTGCCATTGCTTTGCTCTTCAGAAGCATTTATCTGGCCTGTCCGTGGGAGATAAGCTAAAATACTGCGGCTAGGATACAGTATGGATGAAGAAAGGGGCGAGATATGGAAAGGAAAACAGTGGGATGATGGAACAGTGTAAGCCTTTGATTGATTGTGTGCGTGTGTGTGTGTCTGTTGTGTGTGTGTGTGTGTGTGTGTGTGTGTGTGTGTGTGTGTGTGTGTGTGTGTGTGTGTGTGTGTGTGTGCGTGTGTGTGCGTGTGTGTGTGTGTGTGTGTGTGCGTGTCATGTGTTAGATCAGCATGTGTGATAGGCATGTTTTCTAGCCTGCGACTGCGGTCCCCCCTTACCCCTCCCATAACTTATTTATTTTATTTAGCTTTGCTTTGGAGGAACGAGGCGCCTGTGTGTTCCTTTTCAGCCCTCTCTCGCCACACTTCTTCCTGAGCCCTGATGAATGGTAATTTATGCAGCATGGCTGCCACAAAGCCACCAGGGAGGGGGAGGGGGACCTCTCCCTTGATTACCAGCAGTGAGATTCGGGGAAGGGGATGTGGGAGGCAGGGGGTGGCTGGGGGTAGGCTGGGGGTGGGGGAGCTGACCTGGACAGACACCTCATTTAATTTAATACATTTGAGCGCGCAGCAGTAGCGAGCGGCTGCAGGGAGCGACGGCGAGGGAGGGAGATAATCAAGAAACCGGGCCCTTATAAATGTGCGCTGAGATGACATGGAAGAGATTGGATTTGGAAACGAGGAGCAAAGAAGAGCAAAGCCGAGCGCAGCAGGATTGATTGATTCCATTCAAGTGATTGCACCGCTGATAAGAAATGAGGTTTTTTTTTCCCTGAGAGGGAGAGGGATCGGATGATATTTTATTTTTATTTAAGTTTTTATTGCCACACCTATTCCTTACTCAGCAAACTGGGCGCACAGAGTCGACGACTTGCAGAAATAAATAACAACATATTCCTTGTTATGTGGTGGAAAGTGCTTAAAAAAGTCATCAGATTGTAGACTTGACGCAGCAAAAGGCTGACCAAAATGTCTCCCCCGTCAGTGTATTTTATCTGATGTACTGTATATACACTGGAGTATATTTCTAATATAGAACATCTCCATCAGATGTGCTGTATTATACTGCAGTGTACCTGAAGTACATTTCTAAAAAATAAGTATACAGTACAGTATACTTATACCTGAAGTAAATTTTGTACATTTGAACTATCTACTCTAAACCTGTAATCAGAGATTATACAGAACACCAAATTATTTGTTGGAGCTTAAAAGTGAAATAGTTAAAGTGTGCTATGCATATTAATAAAACCATCAATGGGAAAAATTGAGGTTCATTGTATCTTGATTGGCCATTTTCATGTGTGTTGGAAGACTGTTCAGTACTCAATTACAATGTATTGTAATTTGTGTTTATATTCTATTATATTCTATTATTCATTCGCATGTCAGCCAGTGTTGAAACCTTTTTTACCAGTATGTATTTAAAAGGTCTTTGAGGGTAGGACAAGCTAACGTGGCACATGCAACCCTTGATGACTGAAGACCATGCCACAGACTAGACCCAGTGGTGTGTCCAGACTCATTGAGTCGGGGTGTGTCCGAGGGTCGGGGTCGGGTTGTGTCCGAGGGTCGGGGTCGGGGTGTGTCCGAGGAGTGGGCGACTGCAGAATAGCCTTCGCAAAGCGGTCCAGCAAATGTATACGTCAAGTCGTAAACATAATTGTATTAATATGACAGATTTAGTAGGGGTTGCCAATTCCAATATAATTTATTTATTTGACTTTTCCTTTTCGGGGGGGGGGGGGGGGGGGGGGGGGGGGGTTGAGCCACAGCTGGCCCCCTATTGGACACGCTCCTGCCCTGCAGAGCTAATCGCCATGTTACCCAGTTGCCCCCCCTAGTTTCTGCTGCTCTGCGTGGTTGTAAGGTGATACCTGCATGGTTCCCTTGAAGATGAGCAGAGCCCATGCAGGGACTGTCCCTTCAGCCCCAGTGTGACAAATGGCAGGAAATCAGGGGCGCAGCCATTACAAGCTGATTATGAAATCCCTCTGTCTACAAGACTAAGACATGTCTCTGCCCTCTGAATAGTTAAATGTGATTAAAGCAAACAAACGTAAAGCATTATTGGATTAGTTAGAAGGACATGGAGTCTTTGGGGCTGATAATCTCCTGTTTTTTTAATGAAATGCCGCTTGAAATTAACATTGCTTCGGCTAATTTGATTTAGCATTGCCTCAAGAAATGTCAAACAGCCCTCAGTTTACTGCAAACCATTGGGAGATCCTTGTCAGAAAAAACTGTAGGGAGATGGACATGTCCATGTGTTTGACCAAGTTCAGACAGGATTGAAGGCAAACACTTTGAGATAGGACAGGAGATTCGAGAATGTTGGATTCAACCCAGTCACTGTGTTTCTATGGGTCTGTTTTTATAAAGGAGACTGCTTGCCGTGTGTGTGTGTGTGTGTGTGTGTGTGTGTGTGTGTGCGTGTGTGTGTGTGTGTGTGTGTATGTGTGTGTGTGTGTATGTGTGTGTGTCTGGCATGAGTTGTATAATGAATATGCTTGTCCAACAGAAGTGCTGAACTGAGGCCCTGCTGGTGTGTGTAATTGGCAGCGGGTGTTGCATTGTTGTTGAAAATAATCCTGTCAGCATAATCCACCGTCGTAGGGTTCATTAATTGCATTTAAGATTGGATGCAATCTAGCTGATTCAGGGGCCCGGTTCTGAGCCTTCTCCAGGCTCCCGAGCACAAAGACCTTGTCACTTCAAAGGTTAAAGGGTCTAGCTAAGCGTGTGTTCAGATTTTTTATTTAAATTGCCACTGCCTTTTTTCATCACAACGATTCAACAGCAACGCCTTCAGATTGTGTTTGCAGCAGCAGAAGCAGCAAATGAATGGAAAATCTTCTGCCATCAGCATCACATCTATACTAGGCAACTGGGAAAGACGTTTCAGTACCAGTAGTTGGTATATTAGCATATGTGAGAGTATTGTCTATTCTAACTCTTTTCAAATATCCTCAATATCTTAGATAAAAATGCTTTGTTTTACAATGTCCACAATCTAAAACAAATTGATCTAAAAAGCATATGCCGTGTTGCACCATTGTGCGACACTGAACTGGGTTACACACGATATGTCTCTATGATAAATCCATAAGGAATATAGAACGAAAGTGAACATGGCTAGATGACCACACTTGCACACTTGAAGTGGATTCATATAGTGAGTTGGTACTTGGAGAAGCCCAAGCACCCTTTCCTCTAATAGAAACACTCCTTTTCCCACGCTGCCCTGCCTTTTGAATTACATCCCTTTTTTTTATTTTCTTGAATTAAACTTTAGGAAATCCATTTGTGGTGACCTCTGCAGCTTTGGCAGTTGAAGACATGGCCACTTAAAACCAGGGGTCATCCAACACTTGTTTTATAGCTACTCAGAGTGCCCAAGTGAATGTGTATTTGCCCTGACTGGCGATAAATATTAGCTGGCCCAGTGTAGTGCCTTTGCTTAATGTTTTAAAGGGACACCTCTTCCATGTTCTCTGCTGTTAGAAGCATCTTATTCTGATTGGCTGGTGAGAACTCTGTATGAATAGCATATGCCAAGGTAGTTGTATCCATTCATTTTAATTTAGAATCATTGTAATCCTGTACAGCCTTGCTCAGTTGTATTAAAAATTACAAAGCTATTGGAACAATTTTACAATTTCCCCCCGGCCCACCTTTACCTTTGAGCAAATGCACTAAAAGGCTGCGGTCGAGCGACTCTGAGACTTCCTTCCAGGATGAAGGTTTCCCCTGTGAAGTGTGTCCCTGGGGACCAGGGGGTCACGGCCTTCAGAACATTTGACTGAGCTCATCAGCTGCAGGGAAGAGCAGACTGAGTCCTTCAGACTGCCATACCAGATGTGAGGATATAGCTTCACTTCAGAAGGGTCATTATTGTTGTACAGGAAATCACCATGGAGTGGGGGGGGGGGGGGGGGGGCTGAGAGACACCACCTGCTCTCTATTCACACAGGCTTCTTTCATTAACATTCGTGCTTTTACTTGCAGAGAGGCACACACTTGGGTGATGCGTGCATGCATACACTCTCTCTATCACATACAGACACACACACAGACACACACACAGAATTAAAATGTTGAATAGTGGTATATTGTCATGATGATTTTTGTCAGTTTGCCAAGTCTTGCGAATCTGGAGAACCTTAAAATAAGACATCTGCTTTTCCTACTCTTACCTGTCTCTGCACACAGCATTTTTTGTGTCTATTCACACAAGTATTTGTACATAGTCGTGTGTGTTTGCTTATAGTTTTGTTCTTTCAGGCATAGCTGTCTCTTTACCCCCCTCCTCCCTTCTCTAGCTGGTGGCGGTAGAATGGGACTTACCATGCTATTCACGTTTAAGTCAGAGTGTGTTGCTATGGTGGTTGCTAGGGAGTTAGTCGAGAGTGACGTGAGGAGTCTGAATATTAAAGGTGTCCTTCTGATGCACAGGCTTTTGAAGATGCTTGCTGTGCAATCACCACCTATACTTGGCCTTCCATTATCACAACTTACCTCTGATTACATTATTGCACAAATAATTGCATATAAACGTATTGAAGGCAAGTGGAGTAAAGAAAGATATATACACAATAGTGTGTGTGTGTGTGTGTGTGTGTGTGTGTGTGTGTGTGTGTGTGTGTGTGTGTGTGTGTGCGCGTGCATGTGTGTGTGTGTCATGTCTGTCTGTGGAGTAATATAGCTGTTCAGACCTGAATGTTAATGGCTGCTTATTGTTAATAAAACTAAGGCAAAGCCAATGTGTGCATCTCAGTCCCCAAAAATGTTCTTTGGCAAAATGGCTGCAAATAAAAATATTTATATTAGGTTACAACATGTATGAATGTTTCTCCCGAGATAAAATGATAGCAATATCTTGTTTATAGCTGTAATTTCTACTGAGTCTTTGAATAAGGTTGCAGGATATGGAAGTGGTCAATGTCTTGCTTGACGCCAAGCAATCATCGGATTGACAACTAATAGGCATGGAACTGGTCCATGGGGGTTGCAGATATGGAATAGCATGCAGTAGTAGCATTAGCCTATTGTCATAGGTCTTGAAGATTCAGGTTAGCTGTCGCCACAGCACAAACTATGGAAAGGTAGAAATACTTTAGTGGTCAACATCATGAATGTACAAGTCACCAGTTGAACGTTGTAGTCTGTCTACACTCAAAGATAAATCATGGCTGCAGAGGGTGGTTGGTTGAGTTGAAGTTATATTTCTCTGCCTTGACAAATTATATCTGTTTTGTCCCGGAGCAATTGGCGATCCTTGACATGAACCCTGACACAAGGGTGAATATGCAGAAATCCTACTTCTGGGGTGTCACAGGCCCGACCAGGCATGACTAATCATAGTTTTTCAACTAAAGGTTAAGCATTGTTCAAATCAACTCTGGTAATAAAAAAAGATGACAACCCTCAGCGATTTGAAGGCATAAAAGTTAGTAAGAAAGAAATTCCAAAATAAAATGTTAGCAAGTTGAAGCAACCGTAATCTTTTCCCACAAAGAAGAAACTGGCAGCTGCTTTACATGGGTGTTTTATTCAAACCTGATGTGACATCGTAATATGGCCCTTCATGCTCATAATTTCAGCAGAACTGGCCCAGCCCAGGGACTGCTTACAAGAGGGGGGCAAGTTCATGTATCGCCTTTTCCTACCAAAATTTGCTTGTATATCTTGTATGTAACATTCAACGTCATGAATGTCTGGAAAACACGGTTAATAAACAAGAAGCTACATGGATGCCAATCAAAATGCTACGGTGGTTATTTCTTTTGTATATCTTTTACTTATTCAGTCTCTCAAACTCTGTTCAAAGAACAGCAACGGCTTTGCGTGTTGTTCCTGTCCATTTATGCGCCAACACCCTGAAATTCAATGAGCATTAATAGCAGTGTGGCGGTGAAAAAAGGCGAAAAATTTGTGCGATCACCATTACCGCCGATCAGAGTGGGAGCCGATAAATACCGCAGATACTGCAGAGTAATTTTCTCCAGGGATTGAATACCGATTGTAACCTTTCCCATTAAAGACAAAAGCCAGTTGTTAGTGGGTAATAGTGGGTTTTTAGGTTCCATGGGAAATGGGCTTTACGGGGGGGGGGTAATTAGAGGCACTGTATGAACTAGATGGCCATCAAAGAGATTGGCGTTCAAGCAGGCATTCAGAGGCAGAGTGGCATAACCCAACCTGCATGCCAGGGAAGAACTGATTACAGATCATGCGGAGTACAGTTTGTGTAGAACTGTTTGTTTGCTGACCCCTCTTTAGACTACTTCTCACATATTGTGTATCTGTTGGATATTTCTACTTTATGTGTAATTTTGGTGCCCCAACATATGGTTACAGCCAACTAGTGATCAATATCTTTATAAATCAATGTCAATTCGTAGTGATATGGGGTTAAGATATGTGTTTGAATTTGTGGAGAAGAAAATATATACTCTATATGAAGGCACATTCAGAGCTATTATCCTGTTATTTAAAACAGAATACCAAAGTATTGACCAAGTATCAGTGATATTAGTTATTCCTGATTGAAGGTTCACCTGTTATTTACCGCCTTGAATTCTGTGTGTGTGACTGCATGAGATGTGGGCCTGTTTAGCTTGTGCCAATCAATATCCGCCTAAATGACAATAGCAGTCCCGGACTCAAGAGCTCAAGGCCTGGGGAGAAAAAGTCCCTACCCTGCCCATCCTCCCCCCTACATCTCACAGCGCAGCCTCCAGCTCAGGCAGCCATCACAAAAACCTCAGGCAGGCTAGTTAGCCCCTGAGAAAAACAAGAGCCCCAACGATCAATAACTTTAGTCTTGTCTGCCTAATTGCTCATTGGTTGACATTGGCGCCAAGCTATATGTAAGTGCATGTTCCCTCGAGTGAAAGGCTCCGTCTCCATTTCCACCACGTCTTGGCTGATGTTGGGCTTTCCACCCTTCACTCCCCCAGTACCTTGTTTTCTCTCGCCACCGTACACCCCTGTTTTGGAACGGGGAGAAGCTGACCTGCGTGGCTTTATCCTAGCTATCTTGGTCGGGAATGCTACCGTGCAGAGACTGCACTTCCGCCAGGCCCGTGACTCCCACAGCACTCAGGTAAATATCCGGGATTAAAGACAAAGCCGGAAGATTAGCCAGTCACTTTTGCAAATTCCAATGAGCGCTCAGGAATGAGCCAGGGTCATTTGCAGTTTTTGAACCGGTTATTATACGATTCCAGGCAGGCAGACAAGCTATTTGAGCACCGGGCAGGATGTTGATAGGAACATATTGATTGTGCTCGTTGTAAATTATGTGAATAGATAAAAGCGTGAGAGTGCATATATATTAAGCAATTATGCGCTCAGGTGCTAATGTAAAAAAATCTCCTGAATAAATATGAAATATGCCTCTATCAGCATTCAGTGTCGTCCCTTTGACACTGGTCATTTGAGATGATAATTGCAATAGCGTGTTTGTCTCTGACGAGACGAGATATTGTGATGGCTCTTCTCAGCCAAGATTTAAATGTGCTATTGATCAGCGGGTGGCTCAGCTGAAATCAGACAGCAGTACAGCCCTACCCCCCCCCAACCTCCAGCACACTTGAATACAGTTCTGCTTTTGTATTCCTTGTTCTAATGAAGAAAAATCTTTAGAACCTATGCAGTGAATCATGTCCAAGCATGTCGCTAAACAAATGAAGCATGTTTGTGTTCTGTTTCTCTCTTTTCTTTGCGGTAGTAGTAGTGTGTGCTAATGCCATGATTTAAATGAAGTATTGATCAGTTTAGGAGGGGAGAATAGAGAGAGAGGCAGCGATTGTGAGGGAAAGAAAGCCAGACCAGGGTTATCGGTGGGGATCGCACACAGAAAGAGAAAGCGAGGGGATGAGCCGCGTTTTATGCGATTCCGTGAAATGGATTCCCGCATAATGTTTTTTTTTTAATGCAGGAATATTCGGCATGCTATTAATTTTACTTTTAAAGTGGTAAAACTGGACATGGGAGTGCTGGCAATGCTTGTGAATGGGACAGAAATGAGGTTTGCTTTGATGGACATGTGGAATATTTGACGGCCCGTTTGCAGATGTTTGACTGGTTACCATCGGTGACTGTCCGGGTTGGTGATTATTGGTTATTGGGTTATTATTCATTGTGTAACGAGGGCAGCGGCAGTCATCCGCAACGGGGACTGGAGCTGTCTACAATGTTTGTCCATGTTGACGAGTGTCTGGATCTGTTCAGCTTCCTCTGTTGTACCTTTCTCCCTCATCCTTAATTCACCTTCTTTTCTCCTCTCCCCCAACCTTTGTCCCTAACCCCCCCCCATTCTAACCCTCCCTCTCCTGTAATTTATGAACGCAAGTTGGTTCACTAATTAAAGGCGTGTTTGATAGTGTTCTGCTCAGCGTTGGTGAGTTAGCGTTGTATGTGTTAAGAATATGCTATTAAAATGCTAAGGTAAGGCTTAAGGTATTTGTGGTTATTTTCTATCGTTCAAGTTTTTTATATTTTCAAAAATCGAATGTTCTGTCTAAGACCATTGCATGTTTAATTCCAGTTTCGCCTTTTTTTTTTAGGAAGTATGTTCAATTTAATTGTATTTTAATTAATATAGGGCAGATGGTTGATATTGACGGTTAGAGTTTATTATTATGTGTCCAATAAATTAATAATCATGTATTTGGTAAACAAACTATTCAGTTAGTATTTATGTTTTACAATTTTATTGATTAATGTTTTTATAAATTTTTTGTGTTCATTATTTCTTTGTTAGCACTGATGACAAGCTAGCACTCGGCTCTGAAAGACGCCAAGACCATCTGTCCAGCTTTCAGAAGGAGCTATGCTTGTTTGTCTTCCCTCAGCCAAACCAGCCCCTGCAAACAGCAACATCCCATTGTGTTGGATTGATTTTTCTCTCTCTGTCTTACTGCCCTGGATGTTTTGGGAGTTTGATAGCCAGCATCCTGATGTCATGTGGGTGTCTGGGCTGCAGAGGAGACCACTGCTGTGGTTTTCCACCACTCCAGAGCCTGCTTAAAAGCAAAGCCCAGCAGGACCCAAAATCAGGTAAAGATCCCACCATCAGTTCCTGAGCCCTGCCTGCAGGCCCTAGTTTAGCACATACACTTGTGCACTGTCACAATAAATATCGTATTATTTTTAATATTGTTGCTTTTGGGTTAGGGTCAGGGTTAGTGTTATCATACATAGTAATAGTTGAATGTGATTGGCAGGACTAATGGATGTCTGAAAGCATATGCTCCGGCTATGATCTCTAGCTGGAAGTGCACCCTTTAGGTTTGATTCTTTCAAACTTCAGGAATGGCTCTTATAAAAACTGTGTAGGTATAAATATATACACGCTAGTTTATCAGGTCAATGGCATAAACGTTGGGTATGACACATAGTCGGACAGATGATTATATTTTTTCTCCAGGCCTTGGGATGATTGTGCCCATGGGGCAGAAACCGTGTCATCTCTAGTTGGAATACCCACACTGCTGCTCCATCCTTCACCTCCCTTCCAGCGCTCTTCCTCCTTGACCATCCTTTACTGCTTTGTCTATTCCTATGCATGTGTTACGTGATGACAACAAGTCGGACAGTGTTAAGTCCTAGATAAAGCGTTTTGTTCAGTCGGTGTAGTCATTTCAACTTTGTCTTTATTTCCTGTTCTTGCACTTCTTTAAGCATGGGAGCTCAATACTAAACAGTTTTCTCAGTGTGACTCTACGGCAACAGTGAACTCATAATAGACATTCATGAGGATGGACGATTGAATTTAGTCAACTTACCCAACAGGCACACATAGTTGAGGTCAAATGTGTAAGCATACATAGTGTGCAGTTCTACAATGTATGTGTTGTAAGTGTTGGCCTAGTATTGCATTGCTTCACAATAGTGCTGTCGTCAACTGATTCTCACGCAATGCCCCCCCCCCCCCTTCACATGCAGGGTCAGAAGACCATCCAGTGCAGGTGGGAGAAGAGAGCGATTCTATCCTGGATTGTATGCCGCAGCAGAGGTCAGAGGTCAGCCTAACGTCAGTGTCTTCACCTCCATCCCTACATGTGATTATTCTTAGTGAGTGATTGAGCGTGTGTCTATGCATCTCTCTCTTTGCTCATCTAACAGTGCACAATACATTTATTTATGCACTGTGCACTGTGTATATTATTGTTTGTATAGACGTTGATAAAGCCGTATTACGGGCTTTGAAATTGCTTTTTTTTTGTAGGTAGCTTGCAACTAATAATGCTGAAACCAAAAGGAATGTTTTCTCCGATCTTACCAGGCTATTTTGTTCTTCTGTGGGTCTGTGTGTGTGTGTTTGTAGATGTGCCTGTTGGTATGGGGCTGTCTTACAGGTGGAGGGGTGGGCAGCAAAGTAGTGGCAGATACCTTAGAAGCGGTTGGAGGAGCGGTGTGTGGAGGACCAAAGCCGTTGAAGACACAGAGGTCTGCAGAGGTAACTGAGGGCCAGTACAGGGCACAGCATCCCAACTAGAGGAGGAAAGAACTGCTGCTGAAAGGGGGATAAGGAGACTATGTAGTGGGATCAGAACAGCGCGAGCAACTGACTGTCTGTTGTTGGGGATGGCACGCTTCATGAGACAATATGAAAAAATGACCATTGTGAGTCATTAATGTCATAATGTCATATGAGTCATAATGTCACTGGGAAAGTGATTACATTTACTAACGTTTTATTGAGAGAAAAGGTAAAAAAGTTGAAGTTGGTAGAATGTCTAGACGGGTCACTCTGCAGGGTTCCCATCACATTTCACCGTGTTGATTCTTGTAGGGCCTCATGTATGGTATTGGGGCTGCATTTTCAGACGGTCCATTTCAAAAGCCTGGCAAATTTATGTGTCCTTTCTTAGTAAAAACATACCATCGAGAATATGGTCTCACGTCAGTTCCAAAGTATTTCATGCTTTCTGTGGAGTTTATTTAGTTTCGGAGTACTATAAATGTTGAAATAAATGACTTGGCTAGCATTCTAAGTGTCTGGGCAACACATAATATAGTTGAACGATATACCTCATAAATAATTGGTTACGCTCCCTAGGACCACTGCAATGCTAAGGAGAAGATCAAAGCTGTAAGCTTTTGGTATCTAAAACTCAGCTGATCCCACGCTCACATGAGATTGTCAGAGAATGGCATATTTCCAGCCGTGTTCAGTCAACAAGCTGTGCTTTCATTTCAACACATTCTTTTTCAGTGCTATTTCTTGGCCCCCACACCTTTCAGACTTGACAAGAAAGCCTATGCCTTACCTCGACTCCCTCAGTGCCTTATGTCAATTTAAAAAGTGGCCCCAGCCCGGCATGTCTCTCCACACTAGATCTGCAGCGGGACTACAACACGTTGTTATTGTTATTCACCAGAGGTTAGGTAAATTGTGTGGGAGCGAGTGGATGGGATGATTGTGTGTTTTGCCTGTGTGTGTGATGTGTATTTGTGTTTGAATGGGAGTGTGTCTGCTTGCAGCACAGACGCGGTTGGTTTATGCATGCAAAGTGCACGTCTGTGTTTGTTGATGCTTTGGCGTTGTTGTGTGTATGTGTGTGTGTGGGTGTTTGGGTGTGTGTGTGTGTATTTGTGCAACCTGCGTGCTATTCTACTGCTCTCCCTGCATGTCACCTTTGTTGACTTTGTCTCTCTCTCTCTCTCTCTCTCTCTCTCTCTCTCTCTCTCATCTACAACGCAGTGCTTTCTGCTTTAATGACGCATATATCCTATCTCCAGTCGCTGGATAATCCGGGCAGTGCTGGCTCAGGAACAAATGACTTCTTCCAGACACCAGACGAGAGCGGGAGAGTGAGGGAGGTGGTCCGTGGGATGGGAAAGATACCTCACTGAGACAATATGTAGAGAACATGGGCCTCATTTCTATGCACATTTACGGCACACACACACACACACACACACACACACACACACACACACAGCAACATTTACATCATAATATAATGATCTGTGTGTTGCAATTACAAACCATCTAGGCGTGGCTTGTTCTTCCGCACACAGGATATATTATCCTGATCGCTGGAGGCTTGTTTTGCTCCCACAGATCAAAGGGCTTCATGCTGAATTGACCATCATGAGACACCCACTAGACATAATGTACTGCCCAACAGTCGGAATTCTATCAAAAACATTACATTTGATTGTTGTGGTGGCCATGGTTTTGGCTCAATGACGTTGGAAAAGATAGAGTAGAGTGGATCCATATATGATCGTGCCGGTAGATCTACTGCTGCATATGGGGAGACACAGCCGTATGCTTTATTCTTCAGCTATAATACCATCATTAGCGCACCACACTAAATATATTTTCAACCAGGAACCCTTATATAGTATGAAACAGTTGTTTGCTAGCACTTAATTGTGCTTGGAAAGTTAGAAATCAAAATAAATTATTAAATTAACCTCAGCTGTCTCCAATTTTCTAGGATCTCTTTTTCTCAAAAGTTACAAACATACCAACGTTTCTGACACACAAGAAGGCATTTATCAATGTTTGAAAAGTCAAACAATATAGTTATAGTGTGTTGTCTTTAATTTGTATGGTCATTAAGATCAATACTCAGATTCATGTCATATTCATATTCAGATTCATAATTATATATTCGAAATTAATGATGGGAAAGGATAAAAGCTAGAATTCTAATCTTGGTCATAATAATGAGCATGTGTCACTATTAGATTTGGGTTCTTATTGGAATTTTTATTTAGTAATTTCCATAATATAAATGGTATTGGATCATGGTACATATATTGATGTATATTGTTTACTGTGTAGAATACCCTACGATTGGGATTATAATTTAATTTAGACACCATAGGAATGAAACTGTGGCCAGAACAGCCTTACTTAACTTATAATCCTATGGTCAAAATGCAAATGACCACATTGAAATTGTGTGTGTGTTTGTGTGAGTGTGTGTCAGTGGGTCGGTGGGTGTGGATGTGGGTGTGTGTGTGCGTGTGTTCATGCGTGCGTGTGTCGGCGTGTGTGTTCGATAGCCTTGGACATGACCAGCTGATAGCTGACAGGGGGCTGCAGCTTGCATGCCTACCCAAGAGCAGGTCTCAACTGCTGGATAGGCGTTGCTCAATCTTAGTCACCGTAGGCAGCCTGGCAGTGTGGAGAGGAAGGTGCTACTTATACATATACACTTATACCCTTAAGTGTGTGTGAACCTCTGCACATTTTGAATTCCAATATGTGTGTGAATCTCCTTCTCCTTAGCATGATGGATGTATCATTAGAAGCTTTCGGCTAACCTCCAAGGTCTAGGTGTCGATATATAGGTGTGGTTTGATGATCCTTCCCACAACAGCTCTCTCTCTCTCTCTCTCTCTCTCTCTCTCTCTCTCTCTCTCTCAACCCACTACATGACTTTTTAGGACAAATGATGCTGATAAAACATTTGATTGAAAGGAGAAAAGAGGAGAGTGAGAACCACAAACAGGGAGGATTCTGCCCTTTAATTTCACCATCTCTAGAGAATTGGTTTTGCTGTGCTGCAGAGCTGGTTCCAAACACAAGCAGTTAGCTGCCTGCCTGAGGAGTGAGATTTAATTTAGCCTGCAGGGCTTTGTGTGTGTGTTTGTGTGTGTGTGTGTCTGTCTGTGTGTGTGTGTGTGTTTTTGTGTACGAGCGCGTGCGTGTGTGTTGTATTTGTCTGGTTTTACTGTTCGATCTTCCATAATGTTTGTCAGCGTAATTTTTCGCAAATATTTGTATTCCAAGGTATTTGTGGATACTGAGTACTATTCCCTTAGGTTTGGCTTAACGGTTAATGGGTTGTTTATGTCTGTGTATTGTGTTTTTTCTTTATCATTATTGAGACTCTCTCTCTCTCTCCCTCTCCCTCCCTCTCTCTCTCTCTCTCTCTCTCTCTGTCTCTCTCTCTCTCTCTCTCTCTCTCTCTCTCTCGGACCATATATATATTGCACCAGCTGAATTGTGTATTAATGGGTTTTTGCAATCTAGGTGTGGCCATCCATGTACAGACTCTGTGTGTGTGTGTGTGTGTGTGTGTGTGTGTGTGTGTGTGTGTGTGTGTGTGTGTGTGTGTGTGTGTGTGTGTGTGTGTGTGTGTGTGTGTGTGCAGGTTTCCTAATGAAAGCCTGGAGCAGAGCGTATATCAGAGCATATATCAGAGTTCCAGCGCTAATAAAAGGCCAGCAAGCAGTGCTCCTCTCCTTCTGGGAACAGCGGCGCTTTTTACTGCGTGTCTGACAGCAAGATAAAGCACTTGTCCAATTAGAAAAATATTTGGCCACATACCTACCAACAGAGCAGCGGGTTTTTATTTTTTATGTCATTTGATCAGGAATCCTCGCTGGTATTTTTACTATGTGTTTTATTCTATATATCATCGTGCCGCCACGTGCACATTCTTCGGCGATTCCGCGCCACTGTTGACGCACGGCAGCGAAGCCCTTTCTTAATGACAACCAGGGTGGTATCTTGTGTTCCTATCATAGCAAGTCTGGGCTAAGTTGCAGTGGTGGTTCTTTTTTTCTTTTTTTTGCATGAGGAGGATCATACTGTTGTATGTTTGGGTTGTGGGGATCTGTCACTTCTCTATAATTCATATGGGGATGTGTGTATACATAGTTAATTCTTAGCAGCCAATGCGTATCTAACATTTCTGCCTAACAAAAGATGCCTGCCTAGATGTGTTTCTTTTTTTTTTGTTGCAGTGCATTAAAATTAAATTTTCCCTTGTTGTGAAAAGAGGCACACGCACAAAATAATAATTGGCTGTAGGAGAGAACAAAGGGCTGGTTTCCCTCTCCTCCCTGCACACACCATCCAGGCATTAATACTAAGCCTGCTGCATTGTTCTGCTGTCTGCAGCCATCCCCCTAGCCAGACTCTCAGAGCCGGAGAAGTCACTTTTAATGTCTGATAATCAAGGTGAATTTTCAAAAAGCTGCCATTTTCAAATGATGTGTATATGTTATGTGGAGATGGGAGTTCAGCAAGGGAGGGGCATGCCTCCCCCCTCCCTCCCTCCCCTCCACCCACTGAGAGAGGTAGCCTCTGCCCATGCATGGGGAAATAGAGACACCTTAAGGCCAAAGAGAGTAATGCAAACAAACATGGCTTGTCAGTTCACTGCCATTGTTACAATTTGTAAACCGTCGCATTTACAATTTTAACATCTGACTTGTGTTAATAATTTGCAGACCATTATACCACACTTAAATTCTTTATTTCCTCTTAACCTCTATCATCTGACTGCTCTTCAACATGATTTATTTTTCAGTCAAAACCTTATTGCATCTGAATATTCAGATGCAATAAGGTTATTTTTGTTCTCTGTCGCTCTTTGCTGTGCCTTTTGTCCCTCCGCTATGGGTATCTTTTGGGTACGATTTCTATGGCGCAGAGCTACCAGTAAGCAATTCTCACCCTATCGCACGCCACTGACAGGTGCTAGGGAATGGTTTTGTTTTTTGGGAGGGAACAGCAGAGAAGCATCATTTTTCTCTGCTACAGTGGCTTCTCTGTGCCTCTGGCTCCTCCCATCTCCGTGCTCCCCCCCCCCCCCCTACACACTCACACACACACACACTTCTCTTCCCCTGCTGCTCGGAGCTATGATTATTTCTCCTCCACCGCTTCATGCTTCTCAGGTCTGCCCTCTCCTCCTCCCCTGCTGTCATTTTTCATGGCGTGTTTTCTGCCCGCGTGCCGCCGCGCACATTTGCACCGAGTCTGTGTGCAATATGTTAAGGTGGTGAATATATGCAGTGTGCACAATGTAATAAGTATATATTTATTCTCCCCTACTGGTGATTTACTGGTGTTTCCAACGGGTTGGGAGGGGGAAAAAAAACTAGCTTGGCCCTACCATGTATCTTAACAAACATGACTGCTGCGTGTGCATGCACCTCTGGGCTTTCTATTTTTTTTTTTACTCACTGGGGAAACCAAATTATACATCTGAGCGAGGCTGCGCTTGTTTTCTTCCATGCTTTGAGTGTTAAGAGCCTGCTTGATATGTTTGCTAGCATACCTTCATGAACGGCAACACAGAGACGAATGGGATAGAGACTAGCATCGCGGATGAATGGCGTCGTTCTGGCAAAGGTGGCTCTACCGACCCAACTTCCCAATCCAAACGCTTTTCATATATTTGAACAGCTTGCTAGTTACTGGTTGTACTCAGTGACCCTGCCCCTTTGCTCCCCTTCCTGAAGCTGGCCCGCCACGGCCTTGGGACTGCTGGAAGTGGGATGGAGACGTGCGAGGCAGCTGTACAATAAGAGCACAAATACAAATGCACGCTTCTTGGAAGCCTGAAATTGGCATTATACTCTGGGGGGAAGTAGATCTAATCCCATGAAACACTGGGCTTCAAATGGATTCTATGCTCAGAGCGACATGGTGTACGAGGCTTCCTCTAGCTGTGAGGCCATTGTCACACAAGCCGGGAAAAGAAAAACAGAAAGCATAAACTACTATCAAAAACGTTTTGGAGAACGTTTTGTACCGGCTTCAATAGCTGGTTGTGTTATTGAGTTGGACTGATGGAAGAAATAACACGTATATATTGACATGTAAAACGTTTCAGGTGTAATACACATGAATGAATGTGTGTTTGTGTGTGTATGGAAACCTTGTCAAAAAAGTAATATACATCTAATATGATGGACTATGTCTCAATGAAATGCAAAACATTTCTCAGCTACGAGCCACTAATGTCAAACACAGTGTTGATAGAAGTTAACGCTAAACACAATGTAGAGAGTACGCATAGTCTTTAAACGCCGTTCTCTGTCTGTGGGAGTTGCAATACCTGTTACTTATCAGTGAAACTTTTTATGTGTGTGCCGAGTCCCACATCCCATAATGCTGGCAAGAGAGAGATTTACTCTGTACCCTTCTGCCGTGTGTCTGTGTCATCATGCCTCTTTTCGTTTGGATACTTAGAAAGTCCAACCACTATTTATCTACCCAGTATACTTGGAAGTTGCATTGTTTAATGTTTACCTTGGTATTGCCTTTGGTACAACTGCATAATAACAAAGTGCTGTAATGAACACCAGATGGTTTCTTTCGGGCTGTACATATAACGGTGGCATTACTTTTCATTGGGTGGTTGGAGGGCGTGCTTTCTAACTGTTGTGACATTGCCACACTAGAGCCTTCTAAGAATAACAAAATAATGAGGGGAAATCAAATAAAGTTAAATTAACTTATATCTATTTAATATACTAATATGTATTCGTTCTGAGAAGGTAACATGAAGAGTTATACAAAATGACTTGACGTCCCTTTAAGAAGGGGACAAGAGTCAAGGGAAGTAGGGTAGAAGAGGTGATTTTATCCCGGGAGACAAAGTCACAGGAAAATCTTCGTGGCGCCCCCTTTGAGTGTTAGGAGTCTGCAGCCTGATAGTTTTGTTTTCGTACTGCAGTAGGAGTTAGTTTGGTGTTAAATTCAATCGTGGGGTTAAAATAGATATGACAGTCGGATCGCAAGACGCAGACACGCATATTCATCAAGTCACCCGGTGAGATTGTTCGGTGATGGAGGAATTTTGTTTGAGACATTTCGGGAGACTACCCGTGAACTAAATAAACTCAAACAGAGTTCAATTTGGGGATTTTGGTTTATAAAAAATGGTTTATTGTGTGGCATAATTTGGTATATTGTATTTTCGCTATTCTGTGGTTGCAATCCTGAAATTGGTTGTATAGGTTGACAAACTTCCTGCTTCCGAGTTGTTTTCATTATCTTTCTCACCATGCATCATCTTACATGATTGCTGTAGAAGTGGTCGCCCGTACGGATAGGTTTTGATTTTGGCAAGCTGTGTATTAAAAGAATAACTCTCATTCAAAAGCCAAAACCAAACAAAGAATAAAATAGAATACAAAAATATATTGAGTAATATTTATATAATTTTGAATACATAAAACTGCATGGACAATAGAATAAATAAGCAACATTTATGAAAACCAAAAAGATGTGGAGCAAATAAGTCGCAATGAAACTGAACAGAGTGTGGTTCTGATCAACGCCCTGGGGAAATGATTCATGCCACAAAAATGTATCCTGAAACAGCAATGGTGTTTGGGCCCTTTGTCACCAGGACAATCCTGTTTGGGAAATCACATCACTGTGATTTATGAACTATACATTTCTGACACAGAGGATGATAATAGAGATGATGAAAGAGCAGGCCAGCAAGGAGCAAGAGGAGGAAGACCCAGAAAACCAACTTCTGTTAAAGAGAAAGTAATCTGGAGGCCTCACAAACCAAATCAAGGAGCTGGAGGAGGCTTTGCAAAGCTCAGTTCCAAGTACTTCACAGAGAGGAGAGCTTGAGAAACCATTTTGACACACAAGCAACAGATGAATCAGGAAATCAAGGACTCTGTTAAGCAAATAGAGAAAGGAGTGGTTGAATGTCTCTTAAGGAGGGATGAGAAATGTAAGAATGAGGTTAAAAATATAAATCAAGACAGTAGCTGCAAGGACACCTGCTCATGGAAGATCCTGGATTTGGATCCCCTGGAATGAGCAGCCTTGTGTCCAACATCTCTGACCTATCACTTCTCCACACCTTATTTGTGAAAGTGAATTGCGGTGCCTGAAAAGTCATCCCAGTAATTTAACTGGAACTATGTTTGAAAGAGACGTGCGTCAAGTCTCACAGCAGGCGAGTCAAAGTAAATTTAAACATTTATTTAAACATTGTTGGCATGTGTTTAACTAACGTGGATTGAAGTAACGTTACCTGTTAACGTTAAGCAGATAAAATGACGTAGCTTAATTTCACTAGAGCATTATTTAACAACATAAAAATATTCCATTGCCCATAAACATCCATAGAGAATAAATTGTGAAGGTTTCAACTGTAAAAATCGATCTAACTTAATGTTTACTAGTTTATTATTCCTTTTTCCTTGTTCATCAGATACTTCATCCTATCCTCTGCCTCGGTTGTCACTCAGCCTGAGAAGGGGAGGTGTACTCGTCTCACACTGTTGTTTATTTGTTTTTCATAACTTCACCAGTGATTGACATCCTGACATCACTGTTCCAGTTGCTCATTCGGTTTGAGCTCAGCCAATCGAAATGCTCCACAGAGTTTTGTTATTTCGACCCAATGATATTTCATACATTTGAGGAGCAGCAACTACATTTTGTTGGCCGGCGTTGCAAAATTGATTGTAACAGAAACACTGAAGAGAAATGGAAGTGGACCGAAGAGTATCAAACCAGTTATGAGCAGTTGAAACAGGCTCTGGTTAAAGGACTTGGTATTAGGTATTGGCTCAGCCAGACAGTGAAGTGGAGTTAAGGGCTGTTCCCAGACATCTTCTACACTCGTGCTATGTAACTGCAGGAATTTCAGTTCCATGTGCATTACCGGAGAGGCCATCAGACCTGACACTCTCTCCGGGGCTATGGTTCAGACAGCCAGCAAAGCAGCCTATTTTGCCCTCCGCACTACCTAATGTCATCCATGCAACAATAGCCATCAGTTTTCCTTCAATCAAGCCGAGTCGGCGGACCAGGAAAAAGTATTGGCATTGACCTGATTGGTCCTTTGCCTATGGACAAAAACAGGAACATCTTTCTATTGGTCATAATGAACTTGTGATGTTTCCCCTGAGGGATGAGATCTTCAAGGACTCTTGGTACCTCAATTCTTCTTTTCCGATTGAGGGTCTCAGTTCAAAGGAAAGGTAATTGAGGAGTTATGCGAGACATAAGGCATGACCCACAAGTTCACCACAAACTACCACCATAGAGCACCATAGAGGGGAGATCGAACAATCAATTCCATTATTGTCTCATTTGTTGCTGATCTGGGACCAATGGATTCTGGCATTCCGATGTGCCATCCATATGCCAAAGTATGGGTGGACAGGCAGGACACCTGCCAGGCTTGTCATGGCCACAAGTCACCAAGGACCTCTGGAGAGGCTTGCTGTCAGCAGCCCAAGCTCCACACCAGAACCTGTGTGACCTATTGGAAAGACAGCAAGCCAGGTCCAAGGTAAAATGTGAGTTGGCGTAAGTCAAGCCAGACAAGCCAGGTAGTAAACATTCACAGTTCCAGAGGGGAGACTTGGTATGAGTGAGGACACATCCTCTTTCAAAAGCCACAGAGCACTTGATGATGAGTAAAGTACAATTTGTTTTTACAGCCAAAGTAATTGGGGAGTCTTTCTAAATGAATTGACGAGAGAATAGGCAAAGGGAATTAGCGGAGGGGTAGAAGAGGGGTTTTGTTAACGATACGACACAGGAAAATCATCTGAGGCGCCAGCTTGGAATGTTTGCATGTGCAGCCTGATACTCAAGGTTCTCTTTCACTTGTAGCAGAAAAAATAACAAAAGCGTTGTTCTCTTAGTCCTTGATACGAATCGGCTTGGTGTTTATTTTGATTGTGGGAGTTGAAAGAAAAATGACCGCAAGTTGGATCGCAAGTTGCGGACAGGCATATTAATCATGTCTCCTGATGAGATTGTTTCGGTATATTTTACAGGTTGAGAGTATTATGGTAGCCCTTAACAACAATTAATTAACCATTAATGTGAGTTAATGTGGTAATAAGCCTTAACTAACAGTTCATTAACAGTGAACTAATGGCCTACATTTATCATTTACTAATGGTGTTCATGTTTAGTAATGTTGTTCATGTTAAGTAAGGTACTGGCGTTCCTGTTAACTTAAGTATTCAATCATTCATTATTTTAAAGGACCCCCAAACCCCTAAATTATAATGCTTATTACTGCATTTTAAATTTTTTATTGATGCTTAATTAATGTATCTTTATTTTACCTGTATATATTTTCCTTCATCATCCATACCTTGCTATTTTAGTTTTTGCAGGGATTTACTTTGTTCTATTATTCGCATCGACATATTTGAGTACATTGTTTATTGTCGATTACATATTGTTACCACTTTTGACATTTCTCTCAAGGCATTAAGGGCCGTTAAAAAAAAATGGATTATAGTTAAAAAAAGACAAGTTTAGTTTGTGATACTACTCACAAACTAAATGAACTGATAGACGTTTTTCTGGATTGTAAACATTCTAAGAAAGCAGAATTGTTGGGGTTTATGAAGGAAGGAACGTTTTGAAGTGCCATTTGGTTTATTGAATTACTGCTATTGTGTGCTTGCAATCGTGAAATCCGAGGCTGTTTTGGGGATAATCTTTATTCCATGTTTAGTTTTTTTTTGGGGGGGGGGGTTGACAAACTTCTTGCCTCGGTCCCGTTGTTGTGTTTTTGCTATGCGTCATCATACCTAGCATGATGATACATAGCATGATGACGCATGTGATTGTTATACTGTGATGCAGAATAAAGAGAGGGAGGAGGAGGAGGAGGAGGAGGAGGATGTGCTGGGAGTGTCGACTACTGAGGTGGAGCCAGCCTTTTGCCAGTCCACTGTGTCTGAACAGGTCTGGGCGGTTGCCAGCATGGGCAGAGTGCCCACGGGGAGGCAGTATCAGGCTTCTACCACCATGGCCTTCTCTCTCTGTCACTATCTCTCTCTTCCCCTATTCTATCTCGTTCACAACAACACATGCATACACACATGCACACGCTCACACACACACACACACAATATTCCGTTACAGCACAGATCTTATCAGGCCTGTTTCACTATGTGTGTTCAATGAGTATGAGAGTTACTCATCGTATTAGCAATGACTATTGGGGTAAGACGAGTGAGACCGCGTTCCTCTTTTCCCCATCTCTCCCTCTTTTGTCTTTACTTTGTTCGTCTTTAGTCAGCATGTTGAGTTTGTTTTCTTTTATGTGCATTGTTTGCGAACACATTGTTTATATATCCCCCACTCCATCTTTTCCTCCTTTATTGTATTCTCAGATATGCAGTGTATACCCCTCAGCAGTTCTGCATGGTGGACGCCCCTAATATACTCTGTGCGTCTGAATTCTAATTTATACCGCCAGGATAAAATAAATAGTCTGCAGTTAATTAGGGGGAGCCGGCTCCTGGCTTTGTCCTGGTGATTTATGAAGTGCGCCTAAGCGTTGCGCAACACATTTTTCTTAATTTATTTTTAATCTGTCTTTCAATTATTTCTTTACTGCAGACGTCTTAATGGCCGTCCGAGGGCTGTGTCGGTGACGGATGAGTGTGAAGCTAAGATGGGAAGCTGAAACAAATGCTCTCGGGCCAAACTGGATTTGTTTTTCACCTTCCTTCCTCTCACTTACCCAGGGACACAATGGGCTCACCTGATTATTTAGTTTGTTTTGGTTCCAATGATGTTGGCGCTACTATTTGTTCCATTAGAGTGGATGTTCAGCTCTTAATCAGGAGGAGTGAGAAGCTGATGCCTCGTGTCTTGGAGTAACCAAGTTGAACACAATCGCCATGTTTCCATGGTCCCCCTGTCTACTGACTAAAGCATAGATGCAAGCCAGCTTTGATCACCACGATGTGCACTTATTGACAAACTAGACTATAGTTGATTCAATGTGTTGCCACCTGCTTTCCCATCCTCTGTTTCATACCAGTGTGGCTCTTTAATCCTGCTGGTTCATTCATTTGTCCCGGTATCACCGTGGCTGCTGGTGTGCTTTGTGGAGTTAGGACAGAGATAGCTCCGGTTGTTTATCTCAGACGGGGAGAGAAAAGGCTTCAAATGATTAACAGTGCATTCTCTCTGTCTTTTTTGCCCCGGCTCTCAAATTAGACCAAAGTCTTATGTGTAGTTGTTATGCACCAACCTTTCCCACCAATTAGCATGAAGTGTGTGTGTGTGTGTGTGTGTGTGTGTGTGTGTGTGTGTGTGTGTGTGTGTGTGTGTGTGTGTGTGTGTGTGTGTGTGTGTGTGTGTGTGTGTGTGTGCGCGTGTGTGTGCGTGTGTGTGGTGCAAGGGCTATGCATGGCCTGGTGTGGTGTGGGCAGGCAGCCAGACGGCACAGACACACACACAAGTCAGCCCACCCCATTAGAGATATCCACACACTCTATGCATCAGGATGCTCTCATTTACCACCTCCGCACACCACCATTTATCTCTCTGTCTCTCTCTCTCTGTCTCTCTCTCTCTCTGTCTCTGTCTCTCTCTCTCTCTCCCTCCCTCTCTCTCTCTCTCTCGCTCTCTCTCTCTCTCTCTCCCTCTCTCCTGCCATCTCTCCCTCTATCTCCGTTTTCCCTTTCTCTCTCTCTCTCTCTTTAATTCTCCCTACTAAAACAGATCCCACATTAAGCATGGCTGGCTGGCTGCAGCTCCGGCGCTTTCTGAGGGCGCGCGGGGATGATTTAATTTCTCCTGCCTCTCTGTCTCGATGGCCTCCTCTCCTCCTCCTCCTCCTCCTCCTCCTCCGTCTCCTCATACACAGATCATTACACACAGAGGCCTCATTTTCATCCCCCTTTGAGGGCACACGCGGGGCTTTAGCTAGTCAGCCCAGCCGCGGCCGTCGCGGGCGAATCAATACCTGTGGTCAGGATGGAGCACGCAGCAGCTCCTTAAGAGGCCCGGCAGGTCCAGTCATAAAACACCTCCGAGGCCGCACATGCCACCCCATAAATCGCCACGCTTTTTCCCTTTTTTTGGTGAGCTGCCACAGAGGTTCTAGCGGAGCGGAAAGTGCATAGCATGAGATGGAGGAGGACCTAACCCCGATCTGGGGGCTGGAGAGAAAGCAAATCCGGATGTCTTCATTCCCCCCAGTAATAAAAATAACTGTAATTATGAGTACCACAACCGTTGTTGTTAGTTATTAATAAACGATGCAAGTCATATTCCGATTCAGCCGAGGCATTACAGATTCCATGTGTTCGACCACCTTAAATAAGATGATTACTTTATTAATTAAAACAAGTGGAGCAAGCGGAGATTGCTTGTATAAGTAGGAAGATATGATGCATGGAGGGTTCTGGCAGAGAGGAGGAGGGGATAAGTGTCCTTCGTCTCCCTCTCTCTCTGGCCTCAAGCCCTTTGCAGAGCACGGTCCCTACATTAACCAAACAGATAGTCAACAACTTTAATTACCTTTGCATCCACTCACTCACCCCGTCCGCCCGCTCCACACTACTCCGTGCGAGTGAAAGAGACGGATGGGAGGAAGCGGAGAATAATTACTTATTTTACTGGAGTGCGGCAGAATGCCTTTTGCCAAATGACTCTAATTCCAAATGGTTAACAAGATTTTTCTCTTTAATAGAGCCCAATCCATGTGACAGCAAATTGCTTTCCTATTTGTGGCCTTAATAGCTTTTCATACTTTTGCATTTGCAATAAGCAGTAAACTCGGAAATTAATATTGCAGGCTGTTATGATGCAAATGGGAGCGAGATAGGAGAGCAGTACCTTCATGCAGAAAGCCTTGATTAGATCCATAATTGCTTCAGTGGAATATTTTTTTTCCCCCAGTCTGTTTGTTGAAATATATTTATTTATTTGTATAATTTTAAGCTATGCTTTCTTTTCTCCACCATCATTATCGGCGGCACTTTAGCATCGCCGTTTTTAACGATTTTTCCCTCCTGAATCGCTAAATAAATTGGAAACCCTGAGCATTCTTTCTCTGAGGTCCATACTTTTTTGTTAAAAGCCAAGAAATAAAGCAGGAACAGATTCTTAATTGCGTTCTCGAGTAGAGTTTGTCCTCTGATTGAAAGAAAGACACAGTTTAAAAGAAAACATTTTCTTGGCTTCACCCATCAGAGTATATACCTCTGTCTCCTGTTGCCTGCAAAAGATAGGATTGGTTTGAACTTTTCATGATCTCTTCTAAGCAGAAGCAATCTGAAAAGATATATTTGTGCAAGGTGTCTCATAATTAACTTTTGATCCCAGTCATTCCATTTCCCATTCCATTTTACACAAGCTCAAATATTAATCCTTGTCTGTGCATAAGGTATTGTATTCTTAATAAGGGGGGGGAGGGGGGGGATCACAAAGCAAGAGCCAATTCACAGTGCACACATAGGCAGGGGGGTGTCCTGTTAACAACGCACAGGATGTAACATATTCATTTGTTATACAGTCGACGGTGATCAAAGATTCAGCTCCTAACAGCACCCATGGGCAGATGGCTCAAGCCTGCATCCTTAAGTTATTCTACCACAGCTGGCTTCTGCAGTCCCAAGGCTCCCTGGCTATACAGGTTTTACACACATCAACGTCTGCCTATGCTGTGCACTTGTTTGTATGCCGGCTCTGTGTGATTTAGTACATCTATTGTTTCTCGTACCAAGGTGCAGCACTGCCACATGTATCTTGGAAGGATGATTTTAGTCGGTCCGCCGACAAAAAAGACAGACGTTGTCTTTGGCAAGCATAGGATGATGTCCTGTGCAAGCCACCGCCTCTGTGTAGCTCCTTGCCCCAGACATACAAACACCAGACCCATGGACAGAAATAGCAAATAAATTCAGCTGTATGGCCCCACGATTGCTGCTAGCTATTAAGGTTAAGTGTTCTTTGGTCTAGAGGGCCTCAGTGGCTGTATGTTGCTCAGCCAGATCTGGGTCATGTGACTAGTACACACACACACACACACACACACACATTCTTACTCTCACTTACAATCACACACACACACACAGACACACACACACACATACACACATTCTCACTCTCACTTACAATCAGACACACACACACACACACACACATACAATCAGATTCTTCGGCTGCATTGCCATGGCAACCCTTCATTTCTTTTCAGTGTGCTACCATTTCACCTGTCATTTTGGTAATTGCCTCCGAAATTTTCAGCATATCTGGAAAGAAAATCCTGATGAGGATAATAATAAGACAATATTTATGAATTGTATGGTGACAGGCAACTGTAGGGAAATGAAGAAATGTGGAAAAGCTTTCATTAGACTAGAATATTAATGCAGGGACATGGGTTTTTAGGGACCAAAAAAGCTTGTTCTGCCACCATCCCAGGTCATTGCTTATTATGTGTTTGTGAACCACACTGAATCCCATTGGCTTTAATTGGGTCAGCGGGTTTATTGTCACACATACCGTATGTTCCACTGTTCTCTGTTTAATAAAGAGCCGCACGATTGGGACAAAACCAGAGATGTTCCTTTCATATTAAGTTATAATAAGAAGCATATCCTGAATTTCCATACACTGCCAATAATGTACCATGCCATGTATTCGTCTCAAGACAAAGAGTAACGCATAGAAGTGTGTGTGTGTAAGTGTGGGTCTGAATGAGTGCGAAATGCTTCCTGGAAATGGAGTGGGGGTCAGGACTATCCACTGCAGCAAGAGTTTTTTTCTCATTACGAAGGTCAAAATGGCACTGCGCCAAGTCCTGTTGTCCAAGCTCCGGGTCTGAGACGGGGAGAGTGGCATCGTAATAACGCAGCACTTTGATACTTCTCTTCATGACACAACAAAGCCAGTCCCAGTCCTTTACAACAAACAATTAGTCTTCTTCTAGGACCCTTAAGGATAGGATGCTGTTTCACAAATCTATAGAAACATGTTCTTGGATACATCAAATTATTTGAATGAATTATGGTTTCTTCTTACTTAAACATTGCGTCTCAGAGAGTTATGGACACATACTGGTAATTTATTGGTGCTTTTTTGCTGTAGCATGTTTTCCTTATTATGTTATGCCTGGCTTCCACACATCCATATAATCCAGTATCAATAACTAAGTTACTTTAGTGTTCTTTAAAAATAATAATATTATGTGTGTTTTGTTCTTTGATGTTTGAAAAAATCTATTTAGCTTCTGAGGGCAAAACCAGTGAGCCAAACATGAGTCTGATTTTGATATGTGTTGTTGGGAGAATGTCAGTGGAATTAATTGATTTACCCATATTTATCAGAAGAGAGTAAGGGCCTAATCCCAGCTTGCATTATTAAAGATAATACCACTGTGGTTCCTGCAACCCAACCACACTGAATCAGAGTCTGACATGGACTGATGGTGTATGGATATATTATTTAGAGCGTTGCAAAGCTCCTGTATCTGCCCTTCCGTCCAACTGCCCCCCTGACGCACACACACACACTCACTCGTGCATGCAAACACAAGCACATATGCTCACACACACATACACAAACACAAGCATGCCCACATACACAAACACACGCACATGCACATACACACATACATACACATATATCTCACACACAAGCATGCATCGATGCACATACGCGCACGCGTGTACACATATACGTACACACACGCACACACTTGGAAGCATGCACGCGCACACACATACACATACACATGCACAGATGAATACACAGACACACACACATACACACACACAACCATACATACACCACTCATCAACCCCTGGAGGGCACCTGTGTTTTCAAAGTAAAGACCACTTAGAGAATAGCCTGGGGCGTCTGAATAGTAAAGTGCCCTGTGTAGCCTCTGTACAAGCCAGGAACATAAACACCCTCACCCTCCCCACCAAAGTCCCCAAATGCCTCAGACATAGGAGCACACCCCATACACCATCAAACGTATGGAAGGCTCCCAGGCACAGGGCCACAGTACAGGCCAGACGCACGAGACGCGCATCTCAAAGGCTTTGGACATTTAGAATATAAGGCATTTTTGTCCCAAGAATTTGTCTATTGCGTTTTGTTTCTGAAATATGATGTGGGTGAATTCAAGCAGGCTGATTTTGCTCTCTGCTGAATTCTGAAACAAGGTTCGAAATAATACACAAGATGCATGAAGTCGTTCCGTTTTTTTATGTTTATATTATCGGCTTCTGTGTCTCTTATAATCTTTATGTTACTGACTTTCAGATTCATTCCCAGATGTATGCCCTAATGCACATAATGACGCTTCATGTCATATAATAACATAGCAAAGTAATCATGCATTGCACCTTTTAGTCACACTAGCCATAGAATGAAATCAAAAAACAACCAAGTCAATTACATATTCAGTTGTATTCCTTTCAGTGCACATTAAGTTGTCAAGTGTTAGGCTACTCTTTTGAGATGGAAGAGTGGGTGCCAGGAGAGACATTTAGAGGTTCCTCTTCAAACGTCTGCAAACGTCCGCTAAACACATTGAAGGTACATAAGTAATGGGTTCATTAAGGTCGTGTGTTTGGACTCCCAAGGAGGAGGGTGGCGCTGGCTCCTTGCGGCGATTTGTTTAGATTGTGCAGTAAATGTGTCATCAAGTCTGACCTTTACCGCAGAGAGGGGGATAACTGAGGAGGGTGGATATGCACACGCACGCCCGCAAAGCCTCAATTTCATCGGAAAGTTGCTCTCAGATGACTCACAAGACACTTTGGCGTTCTCTATTTACGTGTTGTGGTGAAGAGCATTAGCCCTCAGTAATGGTAGGTTTGACTCCTGGACGGCTCGGGACTGCTGGCACGTGACCGCCCAAACCACAGGTTTTCAGGGCCGACGCAAAGACGAGCCATCTTCCTGACAGATAGGGCCAATTATAAATCACTTAGACGGAGGGAGGAGCGGACAGTGCCGTATCTAGGCTACAGGGAAGGGGGAGGGGTGTGGAGGGTCCTCTGCGAAGGGTTTCAGCCGTGACCTTTTCCATCAATAACCAGCATGGAGAACACGGTGGAGTGGAGCGCTGATCCAGCCTCTGATCCTCATGCCAAGCACCAGCCCGCCACACACACGCACGCACACACACACGCACACACACACGCACACACACACACACACACGCACACACACACACACACAAACACCTGACACCCTGCAGCCAGAGTCAACAGCAGTCATCTCTCTGTTCCGCATTCATTCATCCTATAATGTGTCTGCTGCGCACGGTGTTTGGAAGCAATCCGTAATAATGACCAGAGGTCTTGTATTGTGTTTTGTTTCTGCAGTGTATGTTTTATTTGGGCTGAGGAGCTTCCAGTGATGAATTTCACCCATCATATGCTCCACTGTGGGTGACCAATGAGTTTGGGGGTGGGGGGGGGGGCACTTGGCCTGGGGTGTTTTTCTTTAATAAGTCCAGAGGTGAGGCAATGCAAGTGGGTGATCGGTCAAACTGTCACATTCTCACCCTGTGATTAGCCCCGGTGTATTGTGGGAGAAATTTGAACCGCTGCCACGAAGTCGGCTGTCTACACGCTCAGACTTACGCTAACTGAAATAAGTCCGCCCTTCCGTCTCGTCAAATCTATTAGACTCATTTCTCCTTTTTTTACCAATGGAGAGACGCCGCTGCCTCAGTGTCTTAGCGTGGGTATTCTGGGTGTTTTCAAATGAGGTCAGGTGAAGGCATACCAAAAATACCTATGAGCTATAATGCGGCGCCATGTTGCTCGGTTTTATTGATTCTGGGGATACAATAAAAAAAGAAAAGACGGGTCTATTGAGTGTTTCTGGGTTGAGAGCATCCCACTAATCCTAGAAGATCAACAGGCGTCTGCCGGAAGCCTCTTTAGATTCCTGCCTCAGCCTCAGGCCCCCCCCTGTTTTCCCTTCTCTCAGTCCCTGGCTGATCCCCAGACCAAGACAGTTGCATGTCCAATGTCATCCCAGCCTGTTAGAAGGCCTGAACCATCGGGTTCTCCCCCCCCCACCCCCAGGACTCCGTCACACACCTCAGAACAGGTCTTTATTTACAGCACAAAACTCGGAAACAGCTGGCCAATCCATTTAGCCTAAGGCCACTGATTTGTTCGTATTTACTACAACAGCCAAAGAAAAGCCGGGGTATTTTTTCCCCTCTCCTTCCTATTGATCCGGCGCTTAGAAAATCTGCTCCGCTGTCTAAACACTATTGATCCCTCCCCTCTCGACGGCAGCGTCTCGCACCAGTGTATAAAAGGACTGGATGAATTGAAATTTCATTTCCGACAACTTGTTCCTGTTATTTTTACCCTTTTCTCTATAGTGGGGAACATGGGCTGGCAGGCCGCCATTCACACAAGGTCGATCGGCAGTAGCAGGCTGTGAGGAAGACTATGAGGGCTGGGGCTGGCTGGCCACATCTGGTTCTCACTAGCTGATACCCTTACAAGGCCCCTGACTAGGCTTTTCCCTTTCACCAGGGCCCTGGTCATCCTGGCGGAGGATGGCGGAGGTACGTCCGCATCCACGCTCAGCAGTATGACTCACGCTTGATGGACGATTGCCTTTGCAAGAATAATCAAATCTTGCATATGTTACATCATACTGTCTGATACCGTCTGTTACTGTACCTGATATCACTACTTGCTGATCACCACATACACATAGTGTTAGTCTCATAGCATAATTGCCTTAGTCATATTTTAAGGTTCATCTTGTATTGAGCATCAGAATTGCCGTGACTTAGGCAGATAGTAATTATGGAATGTGAAGAGCACTCTGATTGGCTAAGTATACAGCCAATGAGGCACAGTGAATAAGCAGAATTAGAAGAGTAGAATTAGTTTAGATCACAATTTGGCCAAAATATGACTTAGAGCATTTTGCTATGAGGCTACCGATAATAAACAGGTGATAAAAGCAGAACTACACAAAGCCAGATGGTTCCATCCTAACATGCAGGCCCTTTAACTCTGTTTAAAAAAAACTGAAGTAAGGACTCTTCTTGTGTTCTATCATAATCTTTTCTACGTATATCAAACTGTTCTCTCTGAGAACCTCACAGACGTTCAGGATGTCTGAAAGTACTTCTCTCTGTGCGCATGTATTAACATGACTACTGCTAAGCGTGGGTCTGTTGATCTTAACTCACATCCTTCTTAATCTCCCTTAATCTTCGACACTTTTACATGCAGGGGAACGACAGTTTTCAGTAGCAGGCCCTTGGTATTAATATTCATAACGCTAAATGAATAGCTGAAAAATGTTCATCATTATGCAGTTATCATTCTGCAGATGTGTTGGTGGTCAGAGACCCAAAATAAATGGAATAAGATATCTGTTCCCTGTTTAACTGTTTATGTAAAGGTTTCATTTTCTGTGGTAGTTCTTCAGGTGTGAGGTGGAACGCTTGTTCAGTAAATAACTTGAAGAAGAGAGAGAGAAGTGCCATTGAGACGGAGACAGCAGTGCTCATTAAGGAGCTCTTCAGCGCCACCCACAGGTCAAACAGAACTCCTCATCCTCCGCATGCGCTCACCATTAGCTACATAAATGGCAATCCTGTTTTAATTTCGATAAATATTAATGTAATGACCATGAGGCTTACCTACAGTATATTCCATTTGAACTTCTTTAATGATACCGCATATTTTAATACATTATCACTACAAGCATCGTAATTCCTTTTATGATGACTGTAATTATGAGATTGATGGGGGAATTATGTTTCCATTCCCTCAGGGGATTTTTCCACCCTATGTGTATTAGGCTAGTCTTTCTGATGCTAAGTATTAAACAATCACTGATAAAGATAAACACAAACACTGCAGCCTATTCTGCTGCTTGGCCTGTGTAACGCTCAATCTGAATTGCATATCCGCCTCGCAACCAAGCCTGTCATAAGCTGTATTAAGAGAAATGGTCACACGGTTTGACATAAATTGGAAAATGACATTTGGAAAATGGCTGCTGCTGTGGAAATTAGAGATATTAAAATTATAAATCAGTGTCTGAATGTGCAGGGGGGGACATGGTTAAGAGCGCCATCGCCTGTTCTCCCGGGCTGCCCTTCATCTCTCTCTCTCTCCCTTCTCACATTAAACACCGGGTCCTCTCGTTTTCCTCTTGGGGGGTTGGAAGCACAAATCTCTGCTTTGAGCCTAGATTTCAGTCCACAGTGATTCAGATTGCAGCTACTAACCTGAATGTCCTCCTTAGATCAGCTTGGAATTGTGTGTGTCTGTGTGTTTATGTGTAGGTATCTGTCTATACGTGTGTGTGTGTGTGTGTGTGTGTGTGTGTATGTGTGTGTACGTGCGCACATGTGTGTGTACATGCGTGCACCTGTCTGAGTGTGCTTCTGCGGCGTCAAGTCAGCTTATTCCGAAGCGCTCTCACTAGAACCTGCTAATGGGTCAATTTGAGGTGTGATATGCATTATGCAAAAGTACGGCGCGCTGACACCTTTAAAAAACGACAGTTTCCGTCCCCTGTGGGCCTCAACCCTGATGCCCACACCTCTCCTCAGTGCACTGAGCAGCAGAAAGCAAGAGAGGCAAAGGGAAGAACATCCTTGTGAGCTAAAGGAGAATGCACAACATGAAGGCGCCGGCGCCATTACAGAAAGGACAGATGCAAGCAAAGGTTAGTTGACGTCATCTATCGACCACAGAGGTCCATATGGGTGTGAACTTGTTCTATTTTAACACTCAAACAGGCACAAACACATTTTCTGTAATGGCGTCTGAAGGATGTGACAATGATTGACAAACGAGTTTGCCTATGTGTGCCTTTTGAAGCAGTGCTTATGGACTACGCTGCCGTCCCTTGACCGTTGATTCGCTCAAAGGTGACCTCTAAAGATGGAGCGGTGTGCCCTGGTCCTTAACATTGTTGATTTTGAGGAACAAAACCAGTGTGTCTGCCTCAAGGTGAGAAGAAGCCTAAGCGCATATGTGCCTTCAAGTTTCTGACTGGGGGTCAGCAGCTTTTCATCCATCTCCCCGTGGCAGAAAAACCCGTTCTTTTGTGTCTTTGAAGGTTGGACTGTTCCATTCAACATTTACACAATTTGTTTTGTTTAGACGGTTGTCCAAAGTAATTACTTCTGTTCACATCACAGGGCATTAGAAGAGGTCAGACATTTGAGGAGCAATTCATCAGAGCTCCACTGCTCTGCTTCAGACCTTGCCGCCCACCTACGCACCTTGGCGAGCTTATTGTGAAAGTTCAATTCTTTCAAGATGGAATTGCTTTTTCTGGTTTGCAGCGGTGGTTTGGTATTGAGGCTGTCTAATGTTACATTTCTCCTTTCTTCTCTCCCCTTCTTACAACTGGACTGAGAAATAGAAAGAAACCTGACACTCAAAGAGCACATAACATCGTAGATTCAAACACATTCTGAAGCACATTCTCAGCGTATGTATTTGTACAAATATGTGTGCCGAAATTGTAAACTTTCAAGTGTACAAGCATCACTCAGTGTTGAAACATCGCTCAGCCTTAGACACTTTTGTATAGGGCTGTCTCCCCCTTCCCTATCATTCAATCTATTAATTCTTCATACTGGCCCTCACTTTTGTTGAATATTTCAATATTTAAAGAGGTGTTCCCGAGGAGGTCAAGTGAGACTGTGCCTTATTAAAGTTTTTAACGAAAGATGGAAGGAGGGAACAATAGCATAAACTCAGCTAGCCTTGCAGCTGAATAGACAATAGGGACATGAAAGTCAGCACATTTGTAATACCATATATATATATTTGAAATACCATATATATATATATATATATATATATATATATATATATATATATCTGCCATCTTTGTGATATCCAGTCATTAGACCAAACATAACTTATTCTTGAATTTGACTGTGTTATTCAAATGCACTCACATTCATAACAAATCCCATACTCTCTATGCTCACTCAGCATAAAGAGCAGTGCTAGGTCACTCAGGTGTGTGTGTGTGTTTCTTTGTGCCTTTGCGTGCATGTACGTGTTTGTCGATTTATATAGAGAAACAAGAAACAAGCTTGTGTGGAAGAAGAAGCAGCCCCATATACATGTCCCCTCTAAACTGTATCATTAAGGCTCGGCTCACTCAAACTGCTGTCAGAGCTACTGGAAGCTGACGCCGAGATGGATGTGCACGCTGCGGCTCTCAGGACATGACACCGGTCATCTTCCAGTGCAGACACAAGACACAGGGCCATATACGTTCAAAAGTTGGAAGCGAGAGGAAAGGCCATGCACCTGTGTGTGTGTGTGTGTGTGTGTGTGTGTGTGTGGGGGGGGGGGGGGGGGGGGGGGGGGGGGGGTCTAAGGTGAATAACCCCAGGCAAGTGTTGAGCGCCAAGATGATGTGTTTTTACAACGCACCCTTGCTGTGCTTTGGGACGGTAATAAACCATGGCCTTCAAAGGACGACCAAGCACCACTTACTGTTGAGTGCTTCTGCTGTGGTTGGACGAGGTTGCTCTCAAAACAAAGTGCAGACAGGTTGATTAATAGAAGGGTCTGCAGAGGTGCGCACCTCGGTATATTTTCACGCCCGGCCAACACTTATTCATTTTATAAACGCATGGACTTTTATGTGCCCGTGCTGTCGCTGCTTGAGTTTGTCAGTTCATGGAAAAATGACCTCTTTTCTTTTGAGGCTGTTTCGCTGGAAACTCATTAGAGCTGTTACAGCCGTGTTGTTTTAATGTCCGGGGAACGAGCGGGGAGCAGGGGAATGGACCAGCGGAGCCCGCTGTAAATATTCTGCCCAGATAAAGGCATTTTGTAGCATAGCACTTTCAAATCCCCTACTTAGTTCGTACTCACTTCCACTTTTCTTCCCTCATTCTATAATGATTAAATATATTCTGCCCAAATATGATGGTTTTGCATGGGACGCAAATATTTCTGAAAGCTAAACAAAACTTGATTCTAGCTATGGCTAAAGAAGTTATGGAACCAGCCCTCCAGAAGCCTGTAAATAAAAACAACACAAGTGGTTGATGGGATGCTGAACTATATTGTATCTAGCAGAAATGTGTTGGTGTTTGTGTGTGTGCACGTGTACATGTGCATGTCTGAGTGCATGTGTGCATTAGATTGCCGGCGTTAATGTTACTTCTGTATTTATGTATGTGCATGGGCAGGCAGAATGAATGATATGAATGGTTGTCATTAATGGGACTAACAACAGGCAAATTGACTAAGGGGATTATGGATTTACAACGATTTTTACTACTACATGTTGATGCATGAAGGCAAAAACAAGTTTATTTACACTCGTCTTGTGCAGTGCTGTCCAGGACTTGCCTTCATCTCTGCAGCCGGCTATGCTATGGGAAGTAAGACTATATGCTGGAGATGAGATTGCAGAACCATAAGCACGGGGGAGAGGGGGGGGGGTCCACACAAAAAAAAAGAACACATAATAAAATAATTATAATTACGAATAACAAATTAAACCTTTTGTCATCAATTCAGCCAGGAAATCCCCTCAAATTGTCTGTTGCAATTGTGCGAGCCGTTTGATCCCGTGTTTGCTGGCAGAGCTCTGTTTTGAACTGCCTATGCTTGTAATGGGGGCTTTGTGCTGCAGAGCAGTGCCAACGGCTGTCGCACAGACTGTGGGCCAGAAGGCCCTCCGATGGTAGCAGAGCAGACGGCAATAGCAACAAAGCCGGCCCCCCCCACCCCATTCATGCAGCCGCCTTCTCCCCAGTGCAAGGAGCGCCCAGCCTCCAGGGGTAATGAACAGCGCCTCCAGGGTGATTGCGGTGTGAGATGAGGTGGCCGGGGACAGTGGCAGGGTGACCCACCCCCCCCCCCCACACTTTTCATCACATCACAGGTTTCTAATTAACTTCACCATCAGACTGCAATCAGCCCGGCGCCATGGGAAATGAGGGTCTTTTTTCTCGTGGCTTTGAGAAGCGCAGTGTTGAGATGTGCATGAGCCCTTTTGTTTTTAACGAACATTTTGCGCTTAGGAAGCATGTTAACAGTATCTCTTAATGAGCTTTGTGGAAATTAGCCACTCGCAGCACAAAGGGCAGCTCTGCTTTTTGATTGCTGATGGGCCTGTACTTATAGCAATGTGTTTGGTGTTCATTGTTTAAATAAATGCTCAACACTGCCTACCTAACCCATGAATTGACCTCTAATTATATACAATAGAACATGCTTTTAAACCAGCTTCTTTTGTTGTTTGGCAAATTTGTAGTGATCAGCCAAACATTATTAGCTTGGTAATATGTCACCATCCCTTCTGTATTCATTATTTCTGGAAGACTGAATAATATGTTTGTGTTTGTTGCTATCTCATTTACAGTCCTTTCTCTGTTCTTTCACTCAATATTAATAGTTTACTATGATTTCTTCGATGCCAATTACATATTGTTCAATGCACACATTCATAACCATGTTTGGTATTCTGACATGTTCTTGCAACAGCTACTTTTTCAAATAGTATGCATGATATAACCATTTTCAAATAAGCATTTAAATAGGACACAGAAAATCTTCGTACCATTAGCATTTTTGAATTGTGTGTGGGCAAATATTTGAAAGTGAATGTTAATATGTTAGATGTTAAGAAAAAAACAAGGCAATTCTCCTGTCTCATAATATAATTTGCCTTACTCTTTCCATGTGCTACAAAAGTGTCTAACATTTCTTGGATTGATTTTACAATTAAAATATTGTTCCATCTTATTGGC